>NW_010104806.1:33009-59048 GCF_000699245.1 Pterocles gutturalis | reverse complement strand
CACCCCATGGTCAAAGAACCCAAAATTTCACTGACCCTGGAAAAGTCTATTTCCCTGTTGTTCTTAGGGTCCAGCACCACAGCATCTAGAAACAGCATTTGTAAGCAGGCTTTTCACCCTTGCAGCTGTAGCATATGCACATGACCACTGTATGAAGAATCACCATTGGCTTTAAATGTTAATTTCTAATACGTCTTGGGAGAACATGCTCAAATTTCAAAGGCTTATAACTTGAGAAAATCAAGCACTTTCTCAGAAAGGTGAGCCATTGACCTACTTCCCATTCTTTCTTAGTTGTTACCACGTCATTATTCGTAAGCAACACAATTCTTGAGCTTTCCAATGAAATGATGTAAATTTAACATAGGATATTTTCTTATTCCCATTCTTGGAAATCCTGAATCCATCTTTATTTGAGATTTTTCCTACTTTAATTCATTTATGCACAGTTGGTGTTCATATTTTAAGTGCTTAAAATTGATAAGATTATTTTTAAGTGCCCTTAAGACGCATGAAATAACCTTAACTGTAGATGGTAGCAAAAACCTCCATCTATCCAAAGGGTCTATTTGACGTCTGAATTGTTAACATTTCACAGGGAAAGTCTTTGGTTATTTGAGATTTTGCTGATCTTTGAGCTGCTGGAGGACCTGAAAATAGACAATGCCTCTAAGCCAAATGGTTTAAATATATTTTTAGGATATGTCCTGGTTCAAGTCTGAAAAGAAGACCATTGCACTTACAGTATATGAAACAACTTGCACTGTCAAGTACAGTACTGCTCTTCCAAGAAGGAGTGACTTGGCAAACAGTTTCTAGACTTATGTTGAATATAATAGCCCTCTTGCTTTTTTCCTGTTGAAAAATCAATACTTAAAGCCAGACTTGAAAAATACAAAGGCATAGTCCTCATTTCTTACACAATTTTTCTTTGTAAAAGCCAATTTGGATTTGGTCCTGGACTAAATGAGGTGAAGAACTGTTTCATTTACATTAAAATGTTAACAATAGTTCTTATTTTTAAATAGCGGTGTTTGAGATTCTTTATGTTCCCTGAAAAACTTAGTTTTTTCGAATGATCTTTTCAAGCTGATCACTGCTACATCCTGGACAAACTATCCCTCTCAAGCTGGACAGCTTCAAAACATGGTTTTCCTAAGAAGCAGTAGAATGACAAGCATATGCTTTTAAAAAACCACATTACTTTCGGATCCATTTTTTATGGCATGCTATATGTGAACTAAGCTTTAAACATAGACCCAGGAACCTCTGGCTGACATGAACTGTGATTCTGCATGGGTGATGCAAAGGAAGCTTCACCTGGGAAACTGCCCTTTCCCCTTTGTTTCTCCCCTCCTCCTGATGCCTCATATCCAGCTTTCTTAACCCCAAGACCTCCTGCTTTTGATTTTATGTGGGTCTCCTGAGGTTCAAGTTCTAATACAAAAGCATTAAGCAAGTTCTTGCAAGACAAAGTATACCTTAATACCGAGCAGAGGCACCTTTGTGTTCCCTGCAAGACTCGAAGAACATTTCCAGCACCACCTGGTGGTTAATAAGTTTATCCAAAGGAGCATAGGAAGTAACACACATGGCTCAATATTGCCCTCGAAGTGCTGAACAGTGTCTCTGATGTTCATGCTACTTTTTGTTTTTCCCTCTGCCTTTTTACTGTGGTAATCCCACAGTAGCATAGCCCCATGGTACTGCTGATCTCCATAACTGTTTGTATGACACCCAGCACTTCAGCCAGGACTGTGTGCCTGTTTCAGATTTAGAGTAAAATATATTTTAAAACCCTCAAGGAAGGACTGGCAGGCAGATCAGGGTAGCAGAGGGATCTGGTTTTAGTAGAGTCATGTGGGTTTTTTCCTCGCATTTAAGACTGCTTTGAAAGGTGAGAATAGCTGCAGCAATGCTTATGAGGGGCTGCAGCAGTCAAATGAGCGTCAGCCTAAATGAGGTGTGTTGTTGTGTTCATCCAGGTTGTGACAGGACAAAGGAGTAGCTGTGGTGGCATGGAAGATGTAATGCTGATCCTGTGTGCTCTGAAATAAATGTGACAGCTACAAATACTTGCATTGAAATCTCATCCTGTAGTTTGCTAATAGCAAAAAGAACCCCAACAACAAGCACAAAGGGAAATGTACCCCTGTGGAAACCCCGAGACACAGTGCACATTTGCAATGTATGAAGTTGGGGTCATTTAAAAAAGGTGCAAAATAATCCTCTTGGAGGAAAGCTTTATTTAAGTCTTTTTTTAAAAAATCATCTATCTTTTTGATCCCTGCTTGCAAAAATCACTTGTTTATTGAATTTTACTGATAAATTATAGAAACATCACTCTTTTGTACATGTCTTGTGTCTGGAACATACTGAGAAAATACATACTCAGCTGTGGTTTGTTTTTTTTTTTTTCAGATAGCACCTCAGAGCTCTAGTAATAATGAGTAAAGATACTTTTCACACTGTACTACAACAAAAATATGAGCTTCTGGATAGCACTTTAAGTCGAGCTTAATTCATTTTCCAAAAGCTGAACAACTAATGACACTAATATATTTGAGACAGCCTTGGATGGACTTAGTCCTTTTTCCTCTACACTTAGTAAGAAGGGTGTCAGTGATTTGTATGTCTTCAGCTATTAATTACAGGGATGTAATAGCACAAGTCAAAACATACATAGATCCAAAGCTATAAGGTGTACAAAAGTACATTCACATCTTGATTTTTTCCCAATACTAGCTTTTGAATTTCTTTGCTTGTCTACCACTAATGTTTTCTACCTGTTTACACATCCCCTGTGATCTGAGATAGAGATACACTCATAGTGCCTCTTTTTTAGAGATGCTTCTTTGAAACAAAGTCAAAAAAGACTTCTCTTTCTGCAAGATTTCAAAATACAGTATAAAGAAAACTGTAGGGTGATTTTATTCCGCATTGGCTCATGAAAGTCAAGGGTAAAAGGACAAGCCTTGTAAAAGTGCTTTTCTCTTGTACAGAAAGCAAACATCTCAACCTCATGCAGGACTTTAAATTCTAATTTTCTTCTTTGCAGTTTATATCTGTTCAAACTAGGATTAGCACCACAGATCCAGGACCTACTGGGAAAAGTAGACTTCACAGGTAATAAAATGCTTATCTGATCATATGTTAGATTTTTTTTTTAAACAATAAATCTGCTAACGTTGTACATATTCTCTGTTATGGTCTTCGTCCTCCTGCAAGGTTGTTCTGAACACGTTCTAATTAAATAGGTGGGAGACTGCTATTTTTAATGAATGTCAGTTTCTGAAGGAAAGAAGGGAGTGAATTTGCATGGAATACTTGTCGTAACTTAGATTCCTTCTGAATTGGGAGGAAAAACTGCTAAGAAGCCCTGGCCATGAGTGCTTTCAAAAACATTGCAACTGTATTTGTGGGTATGGGGATTCATAATTCAGTTCTTATGCTTTTGTTCTGATAACATTTTTTTTATGTGAACAGAGGAAGAAATCAGCAATATGCGAAAGGAGCTAGAGAAGTACGGTATACAGATGCCATCTTTTAGTAAAATTGGTGGGATTCTGGCCAGTGAATTATCAGTGGATGAAGCTGCCTGTAAGTGTGGCTCTTTTTCTGTTTTCTGATGGATAACTTGACAGAACACTTAACAAAATATTTTCTGTGTTTTAGTTCATCTAGTTTGCCACATCAACAAATAAGAAGAAAAGCAAGCAAGTTGTCACTATCACACCACATCATTGTTACAAGACCTCTTGCAATTTTGCATTCTGCATTTTTTAGCATCTGCATTGAACCATAGGAAGTGCTATCAGAAGCAAAGATTTATTACAATCTTTTACATGGGTTTAATGTTTTGGTAGGTAGTGCCCCTCTAAAATGACTAATTGAGTTCTGCATGTGCCTCTGCACTGTAGAGGTTACGATAGAGATAGCCATGTCTTATTTGTCTTCTTCCTGTGTTAGGCTCTAGCAGCTTTCTTCAAACACCCAGTCACTTTGCTCTGAGGAAAAGGCACTGTTCCAGATAGACAGCTCTCTCATGTACGGCAGTGTGTAAGTGGAGGAACCACTTGGCTCCATGGGCAGTTTTCAGTCTATCTGACCACTGGTCTATGACCTGCAGCATGGTAGAACCCTGCTGGAGGGCACGTCCTGCTGGTACATCCGAAATAAGCTTTTCCTTTTTAGGGGAATTTATACACAGTTATGGTCCTTTTGAGTCTGTCTTAAACAATGTCCTCTCACAACCAAGATTAAATGGTTTTTTTGCTGCCTGAGCCTATCCATCTGTAAATCTGTTTTTCTTCCATTTTATTTTATTTGTGGAATCAAGTGCTATATCTAAAAAAACCCCAAACAACACTACAACACAAAAAACCCACCACGCAAACAAAAATTGCTTGAACTTAAATTACGTGAAATTAAGTGGGTCCACTGAAAACCCCACTTGAGCTGTGGTTATTTTGTTCAAAATCGTAGCCTCTTTCAGAGGGGCAAATTGAATAACAGAAGGGTTGGCTTGAGTACCTTCAAAGGCACAGTCAAGCATTGATACAAACCAGTAACAATACTGGAGACTACAGGGGGCTCACTGGGTGGGATGGGAGGAGGAATAAAGGCTGCATCATCATTGAGTTCCATTGAAACTTTGTTAAACCTTGCAAAGTAGCATATTTGAAACAAGCTGATGTTACTCAGTGTGCTGAAATTTCCAGACCTTAACTTAAAACACACTTCCTTCTATTGATTTGCGTTGTCTGTGATGTATATTTTGGAGCCTACTATAGCTTAATACGTGCATGTTTCTGCAAAACTAGCTCTTAAAATACTTCTTTTGGAAGTGGGGAAAGTTTGTCTTCTTTTTCAGCTTTTTTTTTTTTTTGAGATTTAGTGACCACTAAGCACTTTTCCAAGGAGTTTCCTTCCTTCCCTGAAGAAGAAAAGGCTGCAACTTCCTTCTCTGAGAGATTTTTATAGTGTGTATGGGATTTCCTTTAACTTTTGAAGTGTTTTCAGTCTTCCACAGAAAAGCAGGGTTTCCTGATGCTGGTTCTGTCCCTTTGGGCAAGGAGCATGCTGTAAAAAACATACCCTGCCCTAGAACAGGAAACATCTGCTACAGGAACCCTCATGCGCTAGTGAGGCTGGACATGGGTGTCCTGCCAGAGGAAAGGGTCTACCACCCTGCTTCCAAAATGGAGTAAGCAAAAGGAGATACGAAGTGAAACAACTCATGATTACTCCTGCTATGCTGACAGCAATAGTGGAAATTAGTGTGCAAAGAGTAAACTTAAGGATCCATATAAACATTTATCAGGAAGTGTGTTTTATATGGTAATGTCTGTAAAATCTTTGAGATTAATGTATCACCAGGCAATCATTGGGATCTCTTTGTGGCATGAAGGTCCAGATAAACTGTCATCCTAAAGAAAGTCCTTCATCTGGACTGATTTTAGAGCCAAATGTCTGCAGGGATCCCTGGGAGGGGTGTGTTGGCTGTTATTCTACACCTAATTCAGCTGCAGGTGGTTTTGATTTTGTACATTTGTGTAAATTTGCTGTATGAAAAAAAAGAACATTTCAGACTTTGAAAATCTTGGGAGTCAATTTACTTAGAAGTTTTGTTTTCTCCCAGGAAAGGTTTAACACTTAACCTGGTCAATGGCTGTAGTGAATCTTATGACACTTTTTCTCCTTTTCCTGTGTTATAATGTTTTGGAACCCTGCAAAGCCCTTTGGATGTTCTTTCCTCCCATTTGAAGTTTGTTGTCCTGTGGCTTTGCAGGTGAGAGAGGTAGGGACCCATCACATCACTGTCTCTCTTGTTCCCCAAGATGCTCATGGAGATTCTCACTTAGGAAACGAGCCAATGCATCCCAGGCAGGCTTAGATGTGGTGTGCAGGGCTGCACCCTGCCTGAGGGGTCTTAATAGTTAAGTCTTAATAGTTTTCTAGATTACAAGTTTCATGGAGTTTGAATTTCCTTATTCTTGTCTAGCATCTTTCAGATATAGTTAGACAATACTTTCATGTGTCTCATATCTTTATGGACATGAAAGCAGCTTTAAGAAGAAAATGCCAAAAATGCTTTCAATTCCTGCATATAGTTGCCTTCTAAATAACATGAGACTTGAACAATAAAATATGACTTGTTATATTTTCTCTCAGTAAAATGGTAACCCCTAGTTGGGAGAAAAAGGTGAACGTGGAACAGACAGCAATGTGACACCTCTGAGCAAACATTGGGTGGTTTTGTTGCTGTGACGTAGGGGAAGCATTAGGAGTGGGGTGTTTGAAGGGGAATGTGTAAACTGTTGAACATATACTGAACACTCAAATCTGAAGAAACAGTGACGGTATTGAATATGTTTTGCTTCCTGAAATTTAGGATTGTGCTTTTAATTTTAGTGCATGCAGCAGTAATAGCAATTAATGAAGCTATCGAGAAGGGGGTGGCTGAGCAAACCATTGTGACTCTGAGGAACCCAAATGCAATGTTGCTAAACGTGGATGAGGACCTTGCACAGGACTATCAGAATGAACTCCTTGAAGCTAAAAGGAGAAAAGAATCAAATGCAAGACTTAAGGTAGTGGTATTTTATTAGCACTCCTAGTATATGTTCCTTCATGTTGCTTCTTATGCTGTAGTATTACCATTTTAAAAATGAACGTTAATGAATTCTATAAATCAGTCCAGTTAGGAAAAAAGAAACACCTTTAAGCTAAACAGCTAATGGTAATACAACAAGCTGACAGCCAATTTTATAAAATATGATTACTGTGAGTATGATGTAGCTTAACTTTGACCAAAGGATAAAATAGTGGAAGACTGAAAACAAAAAGTTTGGTTTTCTTCTATCAACTGGTTTAGAAAAAAACAAATTTTCTGTTTAAAAAGTTGCAAAAGAAATTATCCCTTTTCTTGAGCATAAAGTGTAACTTTGCCACAGACCTTTAATGTGAAATTATTTGCTTTGGTTTTTACATGAGAGTTAATGCTTTCTGTAGTTGAAAAATGCTGCACTATATTTACATGTCTGTTTTACAGGAAGCAGAAAAAGCTTTAAATATTGCTCAGCCAGTTACCACGAAGTGCTGATTTCTTTAGTTCATGTGGTCAACAAATTCTTTCACAAATACATCCAGCAAATATTTCAGCTGATGCAGTTTTAATGACTCCCGCTATTAGCTTTTCTCTCTGCAGAGTTTGTATGTGTACTAGCAACAATCTTGTTTTCTTAGAACGGCACAATCTCTGAAGAAGAAAGAGACGTCTACGAGGAGCTGCTGACACAGGCTGAGATTCAAGGCAATATCAATAAGATAAACAGTAAGCCATTCTAGATCCTTGTGGATGTAACAGATGATGTCCCAGATTCCAGCTGAACATGACTTAAATCCAGAAGAACAAATTAAATATTTCTGTGGAAACTTATGAAATATGCAGAAGTAGCTGATGTCTGTCTACAACAGTTTTTTCTTTCTGCTCCTTCTCTACTAATCTTTGTGGGGCTAAGGCCTGTGTTTGTGGTTTTTGCTGTAAGGATTCAGAATGGAATAATTTATTGCCTGCTTTGTTTCCTTATGTTTGAGTTCCTTTTGTGTGCAGAATACTGTAAATTTTGACCCCCTCTTCTATATGGAGCTCAATTCATTCATAAGCGTCTAGTTAGCTGTGGTTGAACTGCTCCCACATGGGCTTGCACAGAGACAGAGACTCCTTTTGTAGGCTTGGTCTTGAAATAGATAATCCTCTGCTGGGTAAAGATTTGCCACCTTATCTGGCTTTTACAAAAAATGAGATGCTGACAGCAATGGATTTTTTTTTTTTCTTTCGCAAAAGTGTATTTGCTGTTTGTAAGCATTGTTTTCATTTCAGTTCACATAGCTTTAGTCCAAGTGAATGAGGCTATTGACCGGCAAGATGAAGTGGCACTTATGGCAGGTTTGAACCATCCTGCTCTGAGCCTACTTGAAGTTCTGCCGCAAAATTCCTCATGGTACCTATTGCAATTGTGTGACTCTAAAGAACAGAAAATGCAGGTAATTGAATGGAACAGGTACTATGCATCAGTTTGCGTTTTTTTTAGCTGATTTTAATACAGAGAGAAATTGCCTTTACTGTGCTTTCAGCATCACTTATGAAACTGTTTTGTAAAGGTTTTGGAAAAATTGATATACTAATCAATACCAAAGCAGCTGCATTTGCTCTGAAGAGCATGATGCCCTTTAGAAGTAGTTACTTACTAAGATACAAGAAGAAAATTTGAGATACAGCATGCAGCACATAATACTATGTTTGCTTTGAAAATTAGTTATAACTTGATTACAACTAAAGGTAATATTGCATCATTAACAGCAAATGAAAGAGTCAATTGGGTTTTAGGGAGAAAATCCATTTTGAGTAAGATGAAAAAAACAGAGAAAGATTGATGTGTTTACTGTGACATTGTATTTGATGTGCAGGGGATAGTACAATCAAGTTCTAGTGTCCCATCAAGGGGTTTTATCCCTTATGTGCCATCAAACTTAAAAACATAATTAAATGTTTTTTTCTGATCTGTTAGATAGCAGGGGTTCCAAATATGCTCGACAAAAGTGAAATACAGAAAGAAGTTAGTATTGCTAATGCGGAAGCTGACGCTCACAAGCTTAGTGAGTAAATGTTTTAATACTAATTTTTTACTGTCACTGTTTAATTGTATTAAGCTGATGAATCAAAACCACCGTTCCTTGCATGTAAACAAGGTTTCACCAACTGAAACCATATGCATTGTATTTTGGTTTTGTAACTGTTCTTCTCAGTTTCACAATTGTCAAGTCACCAATCTGTGCTGCATTGGATATACTCTCATCTGAGGCAGCTAACGTTTTTTCCTTTGAATAACTGGAAGCACTGGTAAACACATTGACTAAAACTGAAGACAATGCATGGCTTGATGGCTTGAACAAATATTTATCAGTGCAGTATTAATCCTCACTTGGGAACAATGATCATCCTTGTAGAATTAAAATAGACTGATCACATGGAAGAATATTTTGCAATCACATTGCAGAGGAAAAGTATTCTCACTTTTAGACACACAGATCTAAATCTAACCTGTTCTTAGCCTCATA
The DNA here is from genome assembly GCF_000699245.1 of Pterocles gutturalis. Taxonomy (NCBI): domain Eukaryota; kingdom Metazoa; phylum Chordata; class Aves; order Pterocliformes; family Pteroclidae; genus Pterocles; species Pterocles gutturalis. The sequence continues at coordinate 49,925 of NW_010104806.1, read as the reverse complement.
AGAATGTCACAAGACACAAGTTACAGTCTGTAAAATAATATAGTTAAGGGGGATCTAAATTTGCAGTGCATGTGTTGCTGCTTTTGACTGGAAACTTTGCTGGGAAGTTCCGCTTTGGTTAAACTGCTTTCATTTCATGCTGCATCTGGGCATGGCTTAGTGGCTGTTTTGTCTGTGGTATTATTTCCAATGCTTTGAATCCAGGCTGATTGCTTTTGTAATGTGACTTTAAAGGCTGTACTATGAGGTCAACTTAAGCCAGAAGATAAGTTTGACTTGCTATCTCAAATGTTAGCCTATTTCAGATAGGTTAGGCATGGTGAGCAGTACTTTCTCTGAAAGAGTTGCTCCTTGGTAAAAGAAATGAGGAGGAATAATGTGATGTATGAAAAGCAGTAACAGAAATCTGGAGAGCAACTTAGTTCTTATGTTTGATTTGGAGAGGAAAAAAGTGGGTTTCATTATTGGAATGTGAACAATTTGAAGTGTTTTTTTGCAAGTTGCATGCTCAATTCCTGAATTAGAAATCAGTAGCTTGGTTACTGAATACAGTGCTACTCTAGTCCATTTGCCTTTTCCTCTTTGCTCGTTTCTCTGAAATAGCATGCATGCTGCAGCTTTGGGAGCCTTTGCTGTTTTTAACCTCAGGAATATCTAATAGAGAGACCCCTCAAGGACAACATGGCCCCATATGACCATGCTTCAGACCAATGGAAACAAGAGGCAAGGGGCTTACTTAGGTGGACACGGTTACTTAGGTGTTCAAGGTCTTAGTGTTGTATAATAAGATCTGAGTGTTGCTGCATACATGAACTGTGGATGGTGTCTGCTGTACAAGCAGTCTTGTACAGGCTTGAGCAGTTAAGGATGACTAAAATCATTCCTTGGATAATAGCTTACAAAAAAAAGTCATAAGGTGGCAGCCATGGAGGTTATTTTGCTGATGGAAATGACATTTACATAATTGTCATTCTTTACGCTGCCACATGCGGTCTAACCTTCAAGGCTGTTTCCCTTTGCGCAAGACGAGAGCAGTCCCTTGTACAACGTGTTCCTGGGTGCATCCTGGCGTGGGTTTCTTCAGAGTTGGATCCTCCAGGTGTGCAATTACAGTGGCTGTGACTAAGCTAACAGGTGTTGTAAGGTTTCTGCAGCTTTCCAAGTAGGAAGTGTTTTTCAGTGTTTTTCTGATGGGGTTCAAACCTCTGATGAAGGCAGTTCAATTAAAAAAAACAGGCAAGTTGTTCAGGTACTGAAAAGGGTTATGCTGACACTCCTCTGTGGTGATCTGTTAAATTTGAAATTGGAGCTGTAGAGAAGGGTATAAATTCTAGATGGCAGTGCTTGTGAGGACTGATCTTCCATGCTCTTAGACAAATGAACAGGTAATGGCATGCAGAGGAAGTCTTAGAAGACGTAGCTTGTGATTTTTCTGTCAGTTCAGCCACTGAAAATCCCAGACCCCCAACATATTTGGGTGATTTTTACTAGGTCTCCTGAGATGGACAATAAAATTGTTGGTGTTGCAGGACAAGCTGCTTCTAGCTAGCTAAGTTAGGTCCTGCCAAGATGAGGTGGCACTTCCTAGGGCTCCTAGAGGAGCACTCCCTGATACCTAAAAGTTCGGAAACTTTGAAGTCCATCAATTATTTGATGCATACGTTTGAAAAGACGCTGTTTTTGCAACATTCAGCCATTGTGTCTTGAAGACTCTCACACAAATACGTTTTTTCTCTAATGACAACAAATTATATTCTTTGGAATAACCTAATTGTTATCTACATGGCATAAAGGGCAAATGGCGTATGAAAATTAATAGGCTTTTATTTCCCTGCTGTTCTCTAGAACTTATAGCAGTTGACAATATCAATACTGCAATTCGTAACTGTGATCCCAGTAAAACACTGGTTGCACTGATGAAACCGGAGGCACAGCTGCCTGTTGTTCACTCATTTGCTGCTGCTGTCTATCAGACTGAGCTGTTCAACCTCCAACAACAGAACGCTGTGGTAAGAGTGAAAAGCTTGTGACCTGCTCGCTGATGTTACATAGTCAAACCATGAAAGAGCACAAACATAGCATGATGTGTAAAATTGGACTTAATTCTCTTGCCATGGTGTTATGTATTGCATGACTGGTTTTGGTTGAATAGGCAATATTGAATCACAGAATTTGTTTCTTGACACACTTTGCTCTGGCTGAGCTCTTGTGTTGCAACAAATCAACTGACATTTTTTAATTGTTTTGTGCTCTTAATGAGGACTAACCATGTTTTATATATTGTGTAGAAGAGTCATTCCCCTGCTATGAGGATAAGATTAGAATAGATGGGACTGTGGGGCAAAAGAAGGAAAGGCGGAGGGATGTAGTAAATCCAGTAAACTCTGCCACCAGTGTTGTGTGAATCTGACATGCTTCTGACTAGGAAATTTGTCAGACTTTTAAAATCAAGTCCCTCTCCTTGATGGTACCTGGACTGTGTAACTCAAATTTGTTACACTGCTTATTTAGCTTCCTGACTGCAGTACGTTATTATCCTACAGAACTACCTGGCACATGATGAACTGTCTGTTGCAGTAGAAATGTTGTCAGCCGTTGTATTGCTAAACCAGGCCTTGGAAAATAAGGACAACCTAATGATAAAGAGTCATCTCAGAAACCCATGCATTGGCTTCAATAATCTGGAAGAGGAAAACTTCCAACGGTAAAGGTTCATTTTGTCTTGTCTGAGTGAGACTTGGCAACTTCTGCAAAAGGATAAGTAGGCATTTTACTAGGTGGCCTGTCCTGTGTTCTGGCTATAAAGTTGAAAGGGTTGCAAGATAAACATCTGTGTTATAAGTTAATAAGGGATAATGTGACAATTGCTGAACTAATTGCATATCCATGAGTACAGGCAGTTGCACAACCTCAAATGTTAGAGGGCAGAAGATGTGTGAGGTGCAGGGAAAATATACTCAGAAAGCAAACATTAAGATCTGACAAGAATTTTTGCAGACACTAACATGTGAACCAGCTGTAGCTGGAAACAGTTAATCAGTAACCTCTCTGCAATACTGAAAGAAGATCTTTGGAATGAGGTAGTGTTTAATGACTTAAAGTCCAGGAGGTCCCTTAAACTATGGCTGACCCCTTTTTTTGCTTGAGAACTGCAAAGGTCTGAAAAACTTGGCACAGTCCTGCTTGGTAAAAGCGGCGTACAATGCTGTGGCACATGTGCTTGTTCAACATTAAGTTATAGCCTTCACTCAGATGCCAGATGCTTGTACTGCCACGTGCCTAACTTGTCACAGCCATGGGCTGCTATCTCTTCACTCTTTTGCATATCTACAAAAAATATCAGGCAATACTATGACATGTGTGAGACCTGAGGCCCCAGCATGTGGGGGGGGAATGGGGAGGCATGGGCTGGTTCTTGCCTCTTGGTCGTGAGTAGTGGAAACCTCCATGTGCTGCTGGAAGGCAAAAGGGACAGCAGTGACTGAAGATTTTCACCAGGCTGCCGGGGACATGAATCTAAGAGTGACCCTTGCTCGGTGTCTCAAAGCTGGAAGGAAGGCAGTCGGATAGGAATGACAGGACTGTGTTTTGGTTAGAGGGAGCAGAATGCTGTAAGGAGGAGCAAAATTAATCTGCCACTTGGCCTCTGCTAATGTGAGGTGGTGCTTGTGGGCAAGAAAAGCAACATTCAAAATATACAGAAATGGGCCCCAGAGTGTCCAAGTGCAGCATTTTTGGCTGGTGTTACTTTGACCTGATCTTTAGATTAAGCTGCCAGTCAATATCAATGGAACAGTAGGAATTAGTTGGGATAGTGAATAAAATAAAACTTTATTATGCCATTTTGTAAATCTGTGCTGTCAACCACATGTTGAATATTGCAGGAAGCTTTGAGTGCATGATGCTAGAAGGAATACAGTAGGTCTAGAAAAATTTCAGTGAGGGTGATGGTGATGAATGGCTTTCTACCAGAAGAGATGAACTTGTCATTAGTAATGTGTTTCCTAGAAGGTATAATTTAGGGGCAATATGACATAGGTCTTCAAAAGTGTGAATGTTGTGGGGAAGGTTAATAACAGTTGCTAGCTTCTCTTAGAACTTTAGTTTTTTTTATTTTCTTATGAGAATTGGAGCAAGCAAAGATTGGACACTATCAAATATCGAGTTCAAAATTTACATAAGGAGTTACCATCTCTCAAAACAAATAGTGGGACTCATCCCTAAAGAATATATAATATTTCAAATTAGAGTAGATAAAATAATGGAGTGCAATAATTTGTGACCTCCGGATTGGGAAGCCCTTAAATGCAGGCTACTGAATGCTGGAAGGGCGAATCGGAGCAGGAAACAATTATTCTGTCCTGTTTGTTTTGGTGTTTTTTTTCTGGAAACCATTAATTTCTCAGACTTCTGCTGGAAACAGAAGACAGATATTTGATCTGGAACATTGTGGCAGTTGTGTGCTTGATTCAGGAATATTAAAATTATTTAACTTACATATACATGAGCTTACACTACTGTGAAGGTTTACAGCTCATCTTGATCTGTGATGCTTCTAAGAGTAGACACAGGCTACAGAGCCTGTACATGGAGGACCTTGAGTACAGAGGAACATCATTTTTCATGCCCTTCCTCTGCCTATGGCCCATCATCCCCCACATGGAGGGAGCATGGAGGTAGAAGAAAGTGCTGCTATTTGATGCTAGGGCAGAAATTCTCATCTTTACTTAGTATCAGGAAACCAACCATAATTTCTCCCAAATTTATCTGTAGTACCATACAGCAAAGTGTATGTCCAGTGTATATATTACCGTTATGCCAAGAAAAGTGCTCTGAATTAGTGTGTATTGGGGCATTTTTTCAGATCCTGAAATGCATGCATAGAACCAGCATACAACTTCTGGCAAGAGATGAGTTTGTCTGAAATTCATTAACTGAAAAAAATACCAGGCACTAAATGATGGATGATAGATCTGACTAATTCTTTATGGCAGTTTATCTTGTATATGAAATACACTTATGTATTTTGTATCTTCTTATAGTTATGCTGATACACTATTGTCTATTAAGTCAGAGGCTTCATCTCAAGGCCAAGATTATTTAAGCTGGAATGATATCCAGAACTGCATTGACATGGTTAATATTCAAATTCAAGAAGAAAATGAAAGTAAGTAATTCCTCCTCTACATTGCCTGCAGAGATGATAGTCTGGTCCTTGGTACATAAATTTCTGTGCTGAATGGCCTCATACAGACACTCTTCAAGAGAGAAGAGCATTAAATAACTTTGAACGCCTGCTGTTCTTTAAATGTTCTTGAAGTATTTCTAGTTATGTTTTGGCTGGCTGAGAGATATCCTAGGGTGCCTGCCTTCTGCAATTTTACAAATGCCGTAGTTCTGCACACTTGGCAGTATCTTTCAGTATTTGCACTGGATGGTCTCACTTTGGTGATTTTGCAGAAATTGTAAGCAAAGAGCATATTGGGGGATAGGGAATTTTAGGCAGTGTCCTGTGTTTTTTAATGTTAAATGATTTTCAACACTTGTTTTTCACAAGACAGTTGGTAAGAACCTATGCAGTGCAATTTTCTGTCCTGCTCTGCTTTTAGGTAACTTGATTTCCTATCTGAGAGTAGCTTCTTGTGCCCACTTTTTCTAATATAAATGGATTTAAAGTTTATTTTTGCAGCTAAATGTGAGTGCATTGCCCTAAAAGGGTGGTGTTATGTTAAATGTGAGAGCTGGTCATTTGGGCTTCAAAAATACTAAGGGACCAAGTTTTTTAACTAGATATAGACCGTTTTTTCTTTTACTGAAATTTGAGGCTATCAACTTATGCCCAATTTGCTGGAGCAGAGAAGAAGGAGGGTAGATTTCAGATGGCTTGCTGTTTGGGAAGCTGTCTGGAATATTGTTTGAGAGCCTCAGTAAGGTGCAGGCTGTTTCCAGGGTGACGCTGAGACCTGGTGTGTGTGCCCTCCCTGCACTATTGTCAGCGTTGTGTGTGCTACTGTGTTTTGTACTGGTGAAAGAAAAGTTATTACAGAAGTACAGCAACTGACTGTGGTGTTTCTTCCTAATTTTAGTCAAGTGGTGGCTGTGGACCCTCATGGCTCGCTTGCAATGTGTGCCCTGTGGCAGAGTGGGATGCAGAGCAGTTCGTTTGACAGACATAATTGCTTTTTACGTCTGAGTCTCTGCAGTCACTAGGAGTTGGAACAGGTGTTAAAGGTGGTCCTACGTTATGAGAATCAGTCCTTAGTACTAAAATAACTGCACCTGGTTTCAGTGGCACTGGCCTCTGTCCGAGGATGGTTACTTGGGGCCGAGAGAGGAGGAGGAAAGATGGCCTCTGTTTCCATAAGCAAGCCCGCATGTCTGTATGGTCTCTTTGGTAGCAACCCCAAAAAATTGCTTATTCCCAAAGCCTTAGGAGGGCATGGATCCATGACCCCACCAAATGAGCTGTGGTGGGTTTGGGAGAGACTTGACGGAACATGGTCTGCCACTGGCAGGGATGCCATGCCTCGCAGGTGCATGCCTTGGCTGGTGCCCTTCTGGGGTGTCTTTAGGGAGGAAGTACCCTGGGCAGCGCATTTCATCACCATTTGGGGGTAGGAGGAAGTTGTTTTTAAAATGTTGAGACCAGTCTGAATAAAATGAGTTAAAGGTCTTATTAAATACAGTGGTCTGTGTTACTTGCTGACTGAAGTCCTGAGAGAAATAAAGTGATTTCTCATAAGGCCAACATTAGCAGATTGGTTATTTAAGGTGAAATTTAAAGAAATTAGGCTAAGTTGCTATGTAGTGCTGTAGCTGGGAGGTCTGTAGGTGTATATTTGTCCAAATCAGGGTTCCAAGTAATCTGATCTGAAATGACTTGAAAATAAGTCTTTCAGCACTGTGAGCCAATGTGTAGATGCACATATTTAGAGGTCATGCCCATTCTTTTCTTAAGCTTCATGTAGATACTCATGCCCTGAAAGCAAGGAGGTCTGTTTTCCTTTTTCATCAAGGAAAAGTTTTACTTTTATGACAAAGTAGATTCAGATGAATCCGTAACTGTGTCAGAAAGGAAAACTGTACTACTTAAAAACTTCACATGAATATTTGAGCAAAAATAATTTAAAATCAGCTGCTGTTGCTGCCTCTGCTTCTTGTTACTTGATTTTTCTGTTCTTCATGTTACTGCTTTGTTTGTATCTGGTACCAGAGAAGATGCAACTTTCTTTGATAGCTACCTCTTTAACAACTTTTCTGTTTCATAGGAATCATTGCAGTTGGCCACATTAATGAAGCAATTGACCAAGGAAATCCCGAGAAAACTCTAGAAACCCTACTGTTGCCCACAGCCAAGCTGCAAGATGTAAGACCAGTGAATTCAAGGCATTATCAGGATGTTCTACACCACGCCAAAGCACAGAAATGCAAGGTTAGAGCTTTGACTGTTGCTGCTTGTGAAAACTGAAATGCCAATTCTTTTTGCTTACATGGGTGTCCCTGTACTGTCCCCCAGATGTCTGGATTAGCCATGCCAGTGGGTTTGTAAATAAACCAATGACAACAGAGTGGCACTAAGTAATTTTCCACTACAGTTTGTTTCTGACTGGCATGAGGGATTAATTCTTAATGTATTAAGAGTAAGATGTATTCAGTATGTGTTCTCCTACTGACTTGATGTAACCTTGCTTATTTTTAACTCTACTTGGTTGCTGCAGCTATTACAAAATGTGGGCAGGAGCACCCCGATGTAGTTATGAGTTTGTGCAAGGATCTAGTTACTAGACTACGTCAGGCAGGTAGTTACCATATGGATGGGAACTGAGGGTTTTGCCAGAACGGAGTCATAGTCATGCTGAAGGAGTCATAGTTTTCCTTAACAAACCTCTGGGAAGCACTTTGTTGAGGTGTCTCAATTGCTTAAATCTGGTGTTTTATAATGGTGGATTTTTTTTATGTATTTCTATTCTGGCTTTACCATCCAACAACATAATGGCCATCTTGTATGTGCCTGCAGCTTAAAGCTATCTCAGCAGAATTTTGCTATCTGCTTCCCCAAAAGCAGTGCCCTGGTTAGCATCACAGCTCAAGGAAGCATAAACAAAGATCAGCCTAACAGCTTGCAGGATGTGACTGAACACAAGATTAGCTAAAGCTACTAGCACAGCACTTAAAATGCCTGGTGTTTGTAAAAGACACTTAACATTCACGTAATGTGTTCCTGAAGTAACGTGGTCAGGTGGAGAAAGTCCCTGAACTTTGGCTTGTAGAAATACCTGTCAGCGTCAGCTGTCTTGCCACCTCACCGGTGGTAAGTGCTGTGAAGCGGTTGTGTTTCTGCAATCCACTGTCAGAGCTTTCAAAGGGCGTTTGCAAATCTCAGTTTCTTACTTGGGTTCCCATGTCAGAGCTGGTTTTGCTGAGCACTGGATCCTGAAAAGTCGCCTCCCTTGCTGTGTCTGCTGGGGAGGGTTTAGTGTGTGCTGATTACCTCCTGGAAGGGCCAGGTTGGTATCTGTGCGGAAAGTGTCTGTGCAGGTGGCTGGCCTGGGATATGCCAGACCTTTGTGCATGCGCACAAGCCAGGATGTGCCTGACACAGAGGGACGTATAGCCCATAGTCACCCATGTGCCTGCACACCACAGTGGTGCCCTGGCCCCCTCTGCCTGCCCCTGCTGTGCTTCCCAGGCACAAGCCCGGTGCTTGCTCCTGTCCTGGTGTGAATGTCCTGACAGGTTGGGGGTTGGAACTAGATGATCTTTAGGGTCCCTTCCAACCCAACGGATTCTAGGATTCTACAAAGCAAATTGGGTATCTCCAAGTTTTGAAACAGAAATTGTGCAGTCTCTGAAATCCTGTCATTCAAAAATTTAGTAGTGTTCTTAGATACTTCCTCTGGCCTTTCTCTCCTGAGGTATTTTTGTTTTGCGGTCCTTTGACAGATATTAAAATATGTCCTCTGTTTTCCCCTTTCACAGTTAAACAAAAAAAAAATATCCAAACAATAGAAAAAGCAGTGCAGTAAGTCTAAAGTCCATCTATCCCCTGCTCTTCTGAGTCCTGTTTATAAAGCAGATCTGCCTTTAATTGTATTTAGCATGTTTTCAGAGTGAGCTGTGGTAAGAGGAAGTACTTGATTTACAAGTATCAGATAGGCCTGCCTGTGAACTTCCTGTGTTCCCCAATGTCTGGAGAAACAGATGGGTCAAACCTGCTCGCTTATTGTAACTGGCCTGCTGTCACGTCCCTGTAGTTGTGGTAGCTTTGGGTAAGTAGAGCCTGCACCCAGATCTCCTGGTACCCATTACTGGTTGTAATCTCAGACACACCTACTTGTTCCGTGCTTGAAATTGAAAATACAAACCTGGAATTTATTTATTCCTTGTAATCTTAAACCACAGCTTCTAACAGTTCTCAAGGCCATTTCAAATCAAGTGTATTCAGGTCCCAGTGAAGAGAAAACTTTATTTAGAAACACCGTATTTAGGCAAGTATACTATGGATACCTGAAAAGTTAAACAGATCTGCCAAACTTTGAAATGGTTCCTGTGTTAGTCTTTTTTTTTTTTTTTTTTTTTTTTGAGTGACAGGCACATAGGTTTTATAGCTAAGTTGGCATTTTTTTATATTTACAATAGTTGTATAGCATTTGGATTACTTTAAAGTTACCTTTAAAATCTCTCCTTGTTCGTGCTGAGGGAATGGCATGATTAAAACTAACTTTAATTAGCTACCAGAAGAAACTGAAGAGGTGGAGTCTTACCAGGCTGCAAATTCCTTGAAGACATTTTCCAGTGCAAATTATTTTATTTAAGTAAAGCTTTTTACAATACTATTATCAAACTGATGTAAAACATTTTTTTCTCATCACTGTTTTACACACTGCAGTTACAAATACAAACACAGATCACTGAGCTCATTTTGCAAGAACTTATTCTCAGTATGTGTGTAACTTTTGAGTTTGCTAACTGGTTTGTTAGCATGGGCAATCAATCATAACTAGGTTCAGTATTTGTAACACTGTAGGTATTTCCTGTGAGGATGTGGAAATAGAGAATACTGCAAAATAGCTTCCCTGTTCTGTTTACCAAGCAAAAATAATACATGTCTGGATTCACACTGATAAGGGTTAGCTCCCAGCAGTCCTCATGGGCTAGAAGAGTGCAGGCGCTGACGAAGTGGAAGGACAAGTCTCCAGTGCAAAGCTGGTTAAGCAGCCTCATAGGAAATGCTTCCTTGGAAGTGTGTCAGGCTCTGTGTCTACAGCTGCAGATTTATTGCTCCTTGAACCTACAGGGACTCTGTCTCTTTATTTCCAACATTCACTGTGTGACAGGGAGTTTCTGCAAAGTCCTACAGCTCCCAGGCACATAGAAAGTGCTTTTACTTATCCCCATTTCCACTGGGCCAAAAACTTGTTTTTGTCTCACTGTTCCCGCAGTGACTGTAGGCTGAGAGCTAATTTGAAGTATTTGGAAATCATGAATGGGCCTAAAAGTGCTGTTCAATTATTGACTCCTCTTCTGATGTTCAGAGGCTTTGGTGATTGATATTATGGTTTCTTCTCCTAAACTGATCTTTCCAGAAGGAAATGGAGGTGCGGAGCCACTTCCCTGAATCTAGGTACACCAGATGTTGCAATATGCATGATAAAATTATAGAGCTGGAGAACTGTATTTAACAAGACATTTCTTGTGTAGTGTTTGGAAGGAAGTAAATTTTACTGAGATTCTGGTTTTTAACATTTTTTTAATTTTTAAAATGTTGCACCTGAGGTTTGTTGCTGCCTGGGTTAATACTATACAAAATCATAGTTCCAGTAATATAAATATGGAACTAAATTCATGTTTCCCTGGATATTTTAACCATTGTTAGATAAATATTGGATTGACTTCTGATCTTGGACATCAGAAAATAAAGGAAAGGATCAAGGCAACTGTTTAAACTGCTAAGGCATAAAGCAATTAGATAAAAAGAATACAACCCATCTGTGTTGTTATAATAATAATTAATGTGATGGATAATAAGGATAATATTGCTTGGCACAAAGCAAATAGCAAAGATAGCAAGGATCAGCAGACTGACTTTAACATACCAGAACCATTCATGAGTTTTGAGTGTTCGTATAATTGACACATAGCAGAAAACAATAGTCGCAAGAGGTATTAAAAACCCAAAGATAGCTAAAGAAACATAGTAGTAGAACTGGAAGGAAGATATTGTTTCACAGGCATTGTGCACATCATGGCAGGTGTAAATGTCCAATTGTTTCACATAATAGCTTTGCTGCATTATGCAAAGTGGAAGCATGTACAAGAAGACAATGGTCCACACAGTAGCGCAGACCACGATGGCATAGGCACGTTTCGGCAGGCTCTTGTAAGTGAAAGGGTGAACGATGGCCACGTAGCGGCTGACACTGATGCACATGAGCAGCAGAATGGAGCAGTACATATTGCCGTAAAACACCGCAGTGGTGGTTCGACACATCATTTCCCCAAATATCCAGTTGTTCCCGTTGATGTGGTACGCTATTTTGAAGGGCAGCATGATGCAGAAGAGCAGATCTGAAACTGCCAGGTTTGTGTAGAGGATGGCAGTGCATACAGACCGGATTCTGAAAAGCAGCGTCCACAAAATAATGGCATTAGATGGTACACCCAATAAAACAGCACTGAGGTAGACAGCGGGTATTAGCTTGGTGCTCAGAGAGCTGGTCAGGTATTCCAGTGTGGTGTTGTTCACTTCTGTCAAAGTGGAGTCATTTGACTTTTTTGAAGAGCATTTGTGTTCTCTGATATGGATGGTCTTCGCCTCCCCTTCTATAGCATAAGGGGGGATGTAATCATAGTCTCTTGCTGAAATTCCGCGGAAAGTCTTGATAAGAGACACAGTTTTAATTGCAGAGCCATTCAGTGAAAATTCTGAAGCTTTAAAAAAAAGTTAAAATTGTTAAAAAGGGCAAACTACTGGATTATCATTATAATTCACCTTCAGGTAGAAAGAAAGGTAAACATTTTCCTGTGAAAAGTGATATGTGTTTAAAAGATTTGGTGGCATTCTTCTTTGCTTTGGGTGTTCATATAAAATGTGCTCCGGACAGTCTTCACTTTTTTCATCTCACACCCAACCTTGAAAATTTAGCATGAACTTAGTGTTGAGCTGATCTTTCTGTATTTTGCATGTTTTCAGTAATATTTAACAAAACATATCAGACACTTGTGTAATGTTTATAACCTGTGGAGGGTTTTGCCCAGTAGCAGCAATGTTGGTAATTCCTCATATAAGCAGTAGCCTTGGTCTAGGCTTGATTAGAATTTCCAAAGTAAGCAGCAGTACTATCCTTGTCACTCCATGCATGAAATGCATAACTGCAGAAGATGCAAAAAGCACTGTCTTGCCTAACACAGACTGAAACTTGTAAATTAGAAAATTGAAAACAACTCAGTTTTTTGGTCTCATATATCACATTAATGTTAGTATTCTGTATTCTTCAGCTTCTGACTAAAGCAAACCAGATCTCTTCAGCTTTTCATAAGTGAGGAAGGGCAGTTAATCTTGAGAACTAAAAATAAATGCTTGAGCTGACATTAGATCGAATTATTGGTAAGTGAATAAAACTTTTCATGCAGCAAGAAAATTTTCAGTGAGTGAATATTGTTAGCATGTGAGCAAAGCCAATGATGCCATTTTTATTAATGCTTGTTCCTCAGTCTTCAGTAGAGAACTTTGTAAAGATATTGACATTTCCAGATGAAGCACAAATGTGTTCAGCACATGGTTTTAGGAAGGAATTTGAAAAATAGATTTTGCAGAATAAACATCTGTGTAATTAATTTTGTCATTTAAAAAAACTTTTAGCAATGTTTAATGCCGCAAGAATGAGTGTAAAGTTCAGAGCATGCATCTTGAAACTGGAATTCATAAGCAAACTGAAATTTGGATGAAAACCTGTGGGTTTTTCTTTTGCCCTTCCATATTGGAATAAAATACGGAAAACATTTTTGCCTATGCTCACTGGCAGATTTATGGTCGAATGTTTTGAAATTATAATTAGTAAACTCCATCCGTTTTAGTAATTTTCTGGATGATTTAATCCAGAAAATGAATTTTAATCATTCTTTAAGACACGTATGTGCGTGTGTGTATGTATTGTGTACAGAAAACAGCTTTTAAAAATGAGCTTTGTTTTAAAACAACTTTAATTCTACTGAGGAAAAAAAAAGGCTTATTATTTGATCATTTCCTCTTGATTATTTTTGTCACAACAGTTATCTGAACATTTCCTTTTAATAGCACCATCTGTGAAGTCATAATTCTGTTAAACATTTTAAAGCAGAAAAAACAAGACTCTACGGGTTTAAGATTATCATATCACTACAGAAATACTAGCGAGAAGATGCATATTAAGGACAGAAAGATTCCTAAAACAAAATTCCTTATAGAAAATGACTTGGGCAAAGGGAGGGAGGTAAAGTGCCACTGAAATGGAAAAGCAGAAATTTTCCTTAAGTGAGACTTCCTAGAGTATAGTTACCTGTAATGATGCGTGTACAACACATTTAAGATGGCGAAGTGCCAACATCATCAAAAAGCCCATTGTATCAACTGAAATATAGAATAGATACAGAAAGGAGGACTCACCTGTTGTAAAAAGACTGGAGGTAAGACAGAGCAGTCCAGTGAAAACCAGTATCTTCATTGTTGTAGGTGAAATCCAGCTAGGCAAACAACGATGCTGTTCTAGTTCATCTCAAGAAGCGTTTCATGTGGGATTTCTGTCCCCTCTGTAAGGGACTAAGGAATGATTGATCTGTCCTCCAGAAGCATCCTGTAGGCATGAGGTTTATGGTAGGAAGCTAGTTTGTTCTTTGTCTACTACAGCAAAAGGGTGTGACGTATCCAAATATGCACACATGACTCACTTTCAGCCTCTGCCCAACACTGAGATAAAATTGCTTTACAGCAGCAATTTAACTCTTAATTTACCGTGAGCCAGAAGCCAGTGTGGGAGGTTCTACTGGAATTTGTACATACAGATGGGGGGGGGGGGGGAAAGGTGTTTTCTAGAGAAAAATCAAAGATTGTGTTCAGTAAATCCTCAAGGGTCTCATCCACAGACCAAAATCCTGTGTAGCTGAACTGTGTAACCTTCTCGAGGAAGAAGCCAGGCTTGAGTAAGAGTGTGGTGATCTCAGTTTAGCAAATGCAAAGCTGAAAGCAAGCCACACATACAAACACGCCTTAAGAAAACGGTTCTCTGCTTTGCCCTCTACCTACCTACCCACCCACTGTTCAGCTGTCTGTGCTCCTTCCATCCAGCTGCCTGCTCTACTCAAGCAGTTCCCACCCCTGCACAGACTGCAGCCTGTAAAACCTTTCCCCTATTTTCATCTGCTGTTTTGTTGATCCTTTCCTTTCTGCCTGCCTGGCTTTTTTTTTTTTTTTTCTTTTTTCTTCTCTCCTTGAATGCCAAATAACAACAGCTTGATTCCAGCAGGCAAAATTAGCCCAAGTCATGGTATGACTTCCAAGCTAGCAGCAAGGCTCCGCATAAGCTGTATTTGGCTTCAGAGTGGTATTTGTGCCTGTTCTTGTATTTAGTGCGTAGAAGCTGGACAGCAGATAAGGAATTCTTTTCAGGTTCTCAATCCTTTTCACAAAATTGTCAGCTGTAGTTTGGGAATTTAGTATGTACTCTCTCAACTGTTAACTCTAACTTTCTACTACATTTTTCAGGGTGTGTCCACTGTCGTGCAGTTGCCTGATACTGCTTTATTTTATTTAGATATTCTGCTACATTGTTTACATATACGATGGAGTATGAAGAGTCTATCTTTCCATTATTTTTTTTTACCATTTTCCCTTTAATTTCTGCTCATAACAGGTTTATTGGATTTTTCACCTGGAGTTGGATGTGAAACCAGCAATATCCATTGTGAAGCTGGTTCTTTAGCCACACAGGTTGAGCTTGAGAGAGTGTCTGGCTTTTATTTCCTGAAATATTTGGGTGTATATACTCCTAGATCTTTATCGAATCAGTAAATTCCTATTTCTCTCATCATTATCGAATCAGTAAATTCCTATTTCTCTCATCATTAGTCTATTACAGACCTGGCACTCCCATTCACTCCTTAGAATGAATTTTGTACATCCACCTACTGGATTAGATTTTAAATGTCTCTTTAGCTACTATGCCTCACTTTCTGAGACAAAGTGCTGTCTCACCTGTGACCCTGGGCAGCAGGCATGATCAGCTAGCAGGGATTCTGAGCCTGCCTTCCTGCATCCTCTATTTTAACTTGTGTTTAGTGCTGTGCACTGTCAGCCTGTAGGAAGAGGGGGAGCTGCTCTGCTGTGTAATTCCTGAAATGTTCACCACCTGTGCTAAGTCATCATTACTAAACCTGAGTTGTCTTTATGTCAGTTTTTGCTGTTATTTTGTAATGTATACTCAGGTGTACATGCGGATCATTTCCAAATAAGGGATTCTGAAAGAAAGCCAATTTCCTGCGGTCTACTACTTTGTGCTCTTTATGCTATTATCATAGTGCTGCCTGATAATGTGTGGTTTTATTTACCACACAGATTACTTTGACTGTGTATCATGGAAATGAAAATATTTCTAGCTTCCCTCAAAACCCATCTTTAGCTGGATGGTGTCTCTTCTACACATGAGAGCTTTTAGAGCTTTGTATTTGAACAGGAGTTTAAGGCAGTAAATAGAATATGAGTGGCTTTTATTGCTGATTTTAAGTGGTCAAATTATTTTTAGGGTTGAGGGGGTTTTCCAGGGGAGTTTGTATGTCGGAGCTTGTCAGTTTGTTCAGGCAACTTTTGCTATAATTCATTTTTTTCAAAGCTTTTCTCTATCCTTTTTCCAGGAATCCCAAGATGAATCAGCACTTCTGTGGCTGGATGAAATCCAAAAAGGAATCAGTGATGCCAATAATAACATAAAAGAAGCAGAAATCTGTAAGCATTAACCTGCATCTGCATTGCTCTTGTTTTTCTTAGACTTTAAAAACTGAAATTGGTAATTTATTTTTTCCACTTCAGGGAAGTGTGGCACTGCTTTAAATACATCAATGGAAATGAATGCATTTTCTTTGTCCTACTGGAATTAGGGTGACTTAAATCTCCAGGGTGGTGCTGGTTTTATATAAAGTGGTAATTCTTAAGGGCTGGTGAATGTTTCAGTGGATTTGGTTCCATAGGTTAATGACATGACCACTATTTCTCATGTCAATGTGTCTTCACATAGGCGGTGAAACAGAATGAAATAAGAACAGGATAAGAAATAAGAATAAGCTGTTCAACAGCTTATTTTGCTTATATAATACTAAAATCTTGATGTATGTCATAAGATCAAATTCTGAAATGTTTACAACTTTGCTTTTTCTTATTTCATTATAATGCCTTTTATTAAGTGCTAACAAACTGAAAATAGGAACATATTAACTTTAAAAATAAAGAGCATTTAGGCTTTTTGGAGATGTGCATGTTCTTCTAATCGGTAAAGAGAAGGAAATCCGTAGGAAAAGTGCTGAGGCTTGTCCTTTCAGAGCATTATATACTAGGTGTACTCAATGCCTTCTGAGGATTTGGATTGAATATAGCATTATATACTAGGTGTACTCAATGCCTTCTGAGGATTTGGATTGAATACAATAATTCTAGAAAAATATCCATAACATGTAATAAACTTCGAGTGGCAAGTAACACAGAAAAATGTGTAGCTGGGTGTATGGGTCACACTGCAGAGCACGGTGCTGTTCCTACGTGCTTCTGTCTGGGGCTGTCACAGACCAGCCAAGGCTTAGCATTTGGCATTGGTTTATCTTCTGCTTGAGTTGTCTTTGAGTGAGTCAGTGTCGCCTCCTTTGCAGCCTGAGAGCTTGTGAAAACAACCGCT
>NW_010104806.1:0-32985 GCF_000699245.1 Pterocles gutturalis | reverse complement strand
CTTCATTAGTGTGGTGTGGCAGCCTGTTTGCTTGTAGGCAGGCGATGTCGGTAGTTAGTGCTTTGGAAGTCATGGGTGGAAAACACAAAAAAAACTAGCTATTACAAAATCTTCCACCCCTGCTACAGAAACATTGAATTTATCATTACTGTTACTTTAGAATTGATTTAATCAATTGATACAGTCTTAATGTCACCAGACAGTACACTGAAGACGCTTGGAAGTATTTTTGTAGGTCATGTGTGTGTTGTGAAAAGCGCTTGGCTTGTGTTTTCTGAGACAGGGTCAGACACACATACATTGTCTCAGCTGAGCTCTTGTACCCAGGAGTGCTGATACCTTATTTTGTGGACAAATGGTTTCCCCTCAATGCCACCCAGAGGCGTGAGGAAACATCTGAGTGCAGAGAAGGGAAGGAAATGCATAGCTTACAAATGTAAGTTAAAGCTAAAGTGTGACTTGAAAATATCCTCATTTGTGTCCACTGGTCTAAAAGCATTAAGAATATAACTCATAAATGGCTTGCAGAAATTAGCACAGCATTATCTGTATACCAGTACCATACGATGCTGATAAAGATAAGCCACTGCTCCACCTACTTGTTAGTTGCTGTAGTAAAATATTTTATATTTAGTGTGTGGCACCGTGTTTGTGGTAAGTGCACAGCTTTTCAAAATCAAATATGATCTGTAGAAGTGTTTTAAGAAGTCACTTGTGGAAGTAACTACTGATCTCCTGCACTCTGCCCTCTGGGTTGAAAGGAAACAGTGTCAGCACAGCAGATTCTTCAGAAGTGCTCTAAGGTTTTGCAGCTAAAAATTGAGATTTAAAATTTCCCCACAGCACCGAACCTGATACTTCCTATAACAAACACATCCTGTCTGAGGAAGTTAGCACGTTGTGTTCACGTAGTCTAAACTTAGTTCAGCTTGATCACAACTTGGAAGTGAACTTTGATTTTTATCTATCTCAGAGACGCTATTTTGAAAGGCAAACAACTCCCCACCTCCCACTCCAAAGCTTTTGCAACAGTCAAAGATTTTTTTGTTTCAGTCAGAACAAAATGTGTTTTTAAGATTACTGCAGTAATCGCAATAAAATAAGCAGTAAAATAAGAGAAGCTACTGACGGCTGTACTGAAACAGTCTTGATTCCTTCCAAAGTAATTTTGACTACTTATATAAATACTAAATACTACACTATTAAAATTTTAAAAGGTTTTTATGAACTGTCTTCCCTATCAGTAAAGGACTCTCTTTTATCTTCATTTAGGAAGACGTGTTCAGTAAATGCTGGTGTGCTTCTTAATTCTCTGTGGTGTTTGCTCTGCAGTTTGCATCATCATACTTCACTTCTTGAATCAGTTCAACCACTGTGCCTTCTTATCCAAGTGGAGAACAAGAAGAGATTGTCCATGTATCCGTTGTATAGCCTTCAGGAATAGACACCTATACCAGCCTTCAGACTTGCACAGGAAGAGTCTGTTTGTCAAAGCAAGATCTGTCATGAGACAGTTCGTATTATAGGAAAAAGCTGATCTTTGGCCCTGCTCAGAGTTCGGGCTTATCACACCAGACAGCTGCATCTTTGTATGTCTTGGCTGTTAGAAGGGAGGATGGGTGTGGAAAAGAGCCCCTCACAGTGTTGATCTGCTACTGACATCCCAACTGCTGCAGGAGCAGGCTGGAGCCCACAGTTCTGCAGCTGGGGATGGCTGAGCTCCCTTTAGCTTATAATTTTACAGGAGCCATATGGCCCTTCTTCAGAGCAACAGCCACAGTAGTAATTTTTAGCACTTCAATGTAAAGGAATAGTTTCTGTATGTTTTCCTTTTAAAACAAAAGAATAACTAGTTAAAAGATAAGAAAAAGATAGGCAGCAAGGGACCTACATAAACACCTGTTAGCTAGGCTGGGTGCTCTTTTGTCTTTGTAATAATGGCTTTGAGCCCCCATAGCTGTAGAATCATAGGATGAAAAGGAGGAAGAAAAGCATTCAGATACTTGACTGGAGCTGACCGGGCACGAGGGACAGTGAGTAGGACTGAGCCCCCAGAGCCACCTGAGCTGGCAGCAGCAAGCTGGTAACATGTGGCTTCCCAGTTTTTCCTGCATCCTTGCTACTGAGGCCAGATGGCTGGGCATTGTGATACCACAGCTGTGGTACAAAGCTATCTCCAGTGTTCTGGGGAGCATGTGCGTGCTTGGCACAGGTCTGTTTGCTTCAAACTACAGAAAAATAGCAAGATGCAATCTGGTAGAAATCTAGATGGTGGTGGTATGGTTTTGTGCATTCACTTTTTCTCAGCTGGCCAGCGTATTTGGAGATAGATCTGTTGCTGTCTAGCCAAAGGTACTCATTTCAACTTAGTCAAGCCACAAAGAAAAAGTGTTTATCTTGCTGAAATGCTCTCTTGCCAGCTCAGTCTCAAGCAGTCCCAGCTTTACATTGAGTTCTGACACTGAACACATTTTTGGTCAGCTCTGGCTGGGAAAAAAATGCATAGGCAGAGCACCGAGCATAAGGATTGTGTTAATCTAGATATACACAAGATAAGAAAAAGTGTTGTGTTGCAGTGTGAAGGGCAGCTGTGGGATGCAGAGGTAGCCAGATTCACTTAAGCCAGTATGTAAAGTATATGTTTTAGCCATGTGTGTCTATTCACTTGTTCCTCTGTGCACAGATCTTGACTTTAGATGTGAAGGAACACCATTAAAGACCAGAGCAGCAGTTTCTAAAGTAGTATGTACTTCTAGTGTGTAAGGCACTTTGAAGTGGTGTGTGCTGCCACATCCTGTCAGGTGTGGTGATATTAACTCCTCCAGTGATGGTGGGACCTGCACAAAGTAAAGGACACTTAGGAAATACTGAATCAGAGTATGGGAAACTTCATATAACCTCAAAGTTTGAACATGCTTCACAGTATCCCTTATGTGCCATGGAAGGAAAAGCTGCATCTCTGGCAAACTCAAGGGCTTGAATTTGCTGCATCAGCTTTAGACAAGACTTTACTCAAGGCAATCTTTTTTTCCCCCCTCACTTTGCACTGTGAAAGTGAATGTTAAGGTCTGCAGCTTGTAACCTAATTACTTCATGTATCTGGAAGGCTCCCAGTTGCCATCAAGACAGGCTTGATGGCCTGTCTTTTAGGTCAGGATGAGTGGGGGGTACCTGCCATCCTCAACCCCAGCGCCAGTGTCACACTGTGCCACTGAAAGGAGGAGCTGTGTCCTTCGACCACTCTGTCATGTTGTGGCTGCATCCCAGCCTGGGTGGGGTGCACACTTTCTATGTAACAAACTTGCTGTTCTCTGAAATACTTGTCCTTACAAGCATGAGGGAGGCTGCAAATGGGTGAAGCACTGAATTGCTGTGTATGTCATGCTGTCTGTTGTGTGCCAGTCTTAGAAGTCCCTTCTAGAGGGGAGGCTGTCGTTGTGGGTACATAGAGTGTAAACCACTTATTTTGTCATTATTTTACCCTAGTGGCTGTTGGAACATCAATGATTAACAAGAGCTTGGAGAAGGGCGATTCACAGCCTATCCTGATGATACTGCAGTCCAAGTTTGGATTACGAGTTGTTCCGGAGTGTGCTGAAACCTACTACAGGAACCTCTCGGAAGCCAAGAAGCTGAAAGCTAGAGAAAGTAAAAATCTTCCTGAATAGCACAGTTTCATGTCTCTATATTACTGAGGCAACTAGAAAACTACCAGGGAAGAGGCATACCTAAAATCCCTGTAAACTGAAGAACACAGTTGCTAGTTTTGAAATCTTTTGAAAAATGTTATACTTACCCAAGTGCTTTTTATATGATGCTGAGCTGTTGTACACATCATTTAGATGGCAGTGCACGTTGAGAAACAAGTCTAGCTATTTCCAGAATCTAGCTAAGGCTTTCTAAAATCTCAAACTAGCCTCTGACTAAATTTAGAGCAGCTTCTCTGTAACTGTCAATAGACTAGTCTATCCTTAGATCCACAATACTCCCTCATTTGCTTTTTCTCTGTTAGCAGATGCAGAGAAGGGCTAGACTGCAGACTCCAGCATTACGGGTTATTGTCAAAGGTCAGGTTAGGGTTTACCAGTGTCCGTGGCCCATTTATGGTCCCTGTGCATTGTCGGAGCAGCAGGTATCAGCAAAAGCTGGGACTAGAATCTGCCTATAGCAAGATGGTGGGATCTTTTGTCATGTTAAAGCTGCAAGATGGTCATAGCTAATGCAGCCAAGATAAGCTAACAACTAAAAAAAAAAAGTTACTTTCAATGTAGTACACTTTCTTACAGTAGATGGGCATGTTTCATCCTGCAACATGAGTTTTGAGAGGGCATTTTGCACAACTGACTTTGTCAGCTTTACCTTGAGGCCTCTTGTCGATGAGGAAATGAGGCTTTTCCTGCCTGTCAGGATACAGCTTTGTCTACCAAAGCACTAAAGAAACCAATGTTGTGGATATAGGAAGTGTCCTGTGTGAGCTAAGTGTCAAGAAGGCCCAGCATTTGGCCAGAAGACAACATTTTTTATAAACACGGTCTCAGTTCCACTTATGTGAGTGATGATGGAAGACATAGCATACACTTTTTCAAAAGCAAGCATCAGCTTGGCATGTTGGGGTTTGGAGAAGATGGCAGTGGATTCGTACTAACCTCATAGCTGTTTTATTCTGGAAGAAAGATCCTGATCCACATAACAGGATATTTTGAAAACGTGCTTATTACAAAGTGCCCAAGATATATCAGGACTTTGCATGTAAAATGTAAATTGCATTGTAGCAAATGTAGAGATGGGAAATGGGTAAGGAGAGCTGTAATTTATCAGTGTAACAGGACACAAATGTGTACTAACAGTATGCATTGCCTTCAGATTCTAATGAAAGTCCATGGATTAAACTTGTAATGAAAAACATGTATGATTACTATTACAATGTGGAAACTGAGGAAGGTACCTGTGTTGTCCCTGAAGGAGTTGTACCAAAAACTTCCTGGTTAACTGGTGAAGAAATCCAGGTAGGTGGCTGAAATGTTTGCTTTTTTTGGAAATAGAGCATAAACATTTGAGAGAGGCAGCAAGACATTAAGGCGAGAGGCTGTGCTGGGTAAGACTGAAGATCATTTTAGTTCAGTATCTGCTTCTGACAATAGCAGCACCTTAAGTCTAAGCAAACAGTGGTGGCACAGCCTCCTGTCTGATGTCTGACAATGATTCAGGGACTTACTAACCAGAGGCTACAGCATCTATTTTAATGGACACCAGCAGACACCAGTGGTAGGAAAGTCAGATTGCTTTCATATCCTTTTGCATTTTTTGAACTTCGCATTGGCCTATGACAAGGCATTTCATCATGTATTGGAGAAAAGGTGGAAGCACTGTTTTATTTAAATTTAATCATCTGACATCATTCTTGTACCTCCAGGTTGAATAGGATGAGTGTGATACTTAAACCCACTTACTATAGGAGCTTTGTGCTAGCATGACACATAATTTAGAACAAAGTAAAAAAAATAAATTGCACAGAAACTTGCATGATCTATTCTGATGCAGCCCATCTAGGTTACAGGTTTACTCTGCTGCACAAACAGGTGTAAGTGGTTCTGAAATTCTGACCACAAGAAAACTCGAGCGTGCTTCTGTGTAGACAGCTCCCTGATTCAGTGAGTATTTCTAGAGGTCTGACTTCTACAAAAAATTTGTAAGTATTAGGAAAGCAGAATTCTCCTAAGGTATAAAAACCCCTCTCTCAAAATAGCACGTCCAGCTGGTTAACTGAGGCATGAAATGAGTTTAGTTCTCTTCATATAAAATTCAGTGGTAGCAAAGTAGCTCTTCCTTTGTAATGGTTAAAATCTATGGGTAAATAAGAGGGGCTTGGGTAGGATGAATGTGAGCTGTACAGATAGAGAAAATACAGGCCAAATTCCAGGAAGGTTTTTTTGCTTGAGGTGTTGGGGTTTTTTTGGGTTTGTTTTTTTTTTTTGCTTTTAAATGATCTTTTTCCATAATCTCTTAACAGAGCATTGTTGGGCAAGTTACAGCAGATTACAATCGAAAGCAGCTGTGGCTTGCTAATGAAAATCTGATTGTTCAGCTGCAAGCCCAAGCAAGGGGATTCTTAGTCAGAAAAAATTATCAAGAGAGAAGAGCATACCTCCGAAACCAGGAACCATCTGCCATCAAAATACAGGTATTGTTCTAGGACAAGAAGGTAGCCTGCTTGGACAGTCTTCTGTATGTGACAGGTGATGTAGCTGATTTCTGCCACTGATAAAGTTCTCAGATAGATCTGTCTCTCTGTCTTCATTAGTAGCAGTTCAAACTTCCACATCAACAAATATGTTACTGTCCTCATTGGAGAAATTTTCCTTTTAAACAGCAAATCTCCAGTTTTAAAATAATGGATCATATCCACCTACAGTCTGTCACTTTAGTGGGAAAAGCTCAAAAACATGTAGCACTGACTTTGTTCTGAAGTGCTCAGGTTTTGCATGGCACACGTAACTATACACAGGACAAGACTAGAAGATATTCATTGAGTATTGAAGCAAAAATTCCTTGGTAAAGCATGACGTAAATACATTCCTTTGTAGACTATCCCCACTTGGAAGTGGTTTGCCTCTGCTCCATGAAGTCATAACAGGGCAGGGCATGGCAGCCACCCTGGTGTTCTTGGGCTCTGGCAGTATTTCTTGGATGGCTTCAGTTTGCTGAAATCTGAAAGGAGTGTAAAGGAAACTTTCTGCTGAGGGTGTGACCACTGACAAATGCATGCATACTGGTTTTAAATGGTGAAATGGCCACCTCCTGTTAGAAGCAATTTATTCCAGTCTTGAAAAACAATCAAACCCCCCCCCAAAAAAAAATATAGAAAAAGGTACAACTGATTTTTTAATCTATAGTAACTTAATTTAGCAATTCATTACGATAAATTCCTTTACCAGTAGTAGCTGACGCTTGAATTGGCTTTTCATTTTCCCCTATGGTGTCTGGGCCCAGCAGAGGACTGTATTGTTCTTTGAGGGATTCAGGTCAATGAACAGGTTCAAAAATATGGAGAAACGTAGGTAAATGAAGTCCTTCTCTGATGGTTTTCTGTGGTCATCAAATAGAAATGGCTTGTAAAAAGACAAGTAGAGGACAAGACTGGTGTCACCAATTTGATAGACATGAAAGGCAAAATATGGTAAAGGTGGTGAGAGTAGCTGTGTTATCCCCCTCTTTGAGTTCATTGACAAGAGTTTGCTTCTGAGCTAGCAAACGGAGAGCCAAGTGAGGGAATTAGGGGGTGGTACAAGATGGTTCTGAGTGACTCTAGAAGACCAGAGACTTGGGAAGGAGGCCAGGCCAAGAACAGTGGGGATCCAGTTAAGTAAGAGGACAGCTTTCGGATGGAATGGGCAAGAGCTGGCCAAGTCTTCCCCTATGTGGGATGAAGCCAGTGACTGGGATGCTAAAGAATGTGGGTGTACTGGTGATAAGAGTAAGGATGGCTTCAAGGGGAGGAAAGGAAACGGCATTGGACAGCAAAGTGTTTGTGCTGAGACTGGCCAAAATTGACGTTAAGTGTATCAGGGCACCTTCCAACTATAAAGGCAAGCTTACTTACACCTTAATCTTTTTACCACAATGACAGTTTTTCTCTACAAGACAAACAGTGTTAATGATTTTAGTGTATGTATGTATGTAGATTTTAATAAAATATTCATTTCTTATTAGCAATAATGGTCTCCCTCCTTTTTATAAAATAGGCTTTCTGGAAAGGATTCAAACAAAGGAAAAGTTACATTGACAGATTAAAGGTGCTTCAAGGCAATGTTGCTGCTATTGTTAAGGTAAGATCCCACTGTGCTTTTGGGCCTGAATATGCCGTATCCCTTGGCTTGATCCACTACCACCTGGGAATCAGAGACTAGGAGCACAAATTGGAGGGACCTGTGCTCCAGAAATGTGCATGGTGTTGAAAGTTGTTTAACTGACAGCTTAAGTAAATTACTTCTTGAAAGCTGTGTGATTGACTTCTATCAGGCTTTATTGAACTTGAGTGGCTCATAATAGAGATTTCCTTGTGCTTCCTTTTCCATAATACCGAATTAGAAAATATTTGAGCTGACAGTGTTTCATGATTTCATTAAAAGCTGTCAAATCTATCTGTCTCAAAAGTGTTCGTTTTTCTGAGATGCTAATGGGATACTATGTATGTAACAAGTAGATGGTGGATTGCAGATAGGATATTGATCTGTCTCTGAAGGAGGCTGGTTTACAACTGAGAAATGAGACTTGAAGGTAGAAATGACTTACAAAGATAACGCCACACACAGATTCGAGATAGAGCCTTGAGTTCAACTTGGTATTTCAGTTAAAGCCTGTTAATCTGGTCACTGGACTGGAGGATCCCAGTGGTACAGTCATCTATGGCCCCAAGCATGCAAGAACAGCATGCCTGCAGGACTGTCAGAAGTGAGTTTAAAACATACACATGCAAAATGGTTTGTGCATTGTCTGTTAAGTTTTTAATTTTATTTAATTTTCAGATTCAATCGTGGGTCAAAATGTGGCTAGCAAAGAGAGCTTACAGGAAACGGCTGCAGTACTTCAAGGATCATGTAAGTCCTTTCTCCATTTGGAACACAGAGTGTTAAAATAGGGTCATATCACTGCATGTGTGGTTTTGGGAATATCAGGAAAGAGGGTGCAGGTTCTGCCGTGTGTTTCTGAGCAGAAATATGTCATAACTTGATTCTTTTGCCTAATCTTGATCCCTTCTAGAATGATGAAATTGTGAAGATACAAGCATTTCTTAGAGCAAACAAAGCCAGAGAGGACTACAGAACACTAAGTAAGTCACAGCAGTTAAACGTTGTATATTTGGGGAAAGATATGTTACTTTGTTCAGTCATTTTTTTTTTTAAACTCTCACTTGGGATTTCTTGGTCTCCTATTCACCTACAAAAACAGGTGCAAGTGTTTGTAAAACAATTTTTTACAGCTGAAATTGTTTCAGATAACTATACTTACACAGCAGGACAAAAATATCTTGCTCTAACCAGCATAAATTCCTCTCTGCAGTTCCAAAATTTTCTGCACAGTGATCAAGTTCCTGAGGGGTTTAGGGGTGTTTAGTATTATGTCAACTAACAAGACTGTTTACTTCAACTATAGTTGGTGCTGAAAATCCGCCTTTGACTGTCCTGCGCAAATTTGCCTACCTCTTGGATCAAAGTGACTTAGACTTTCAAGAAGAACTAGAAGTAACAAGGTTAAGGGAGGAAGTAGTTACAAAAATTCGATCCAATCAACAACTGGAGAAGGACTTGAACTTAATGGATATAAAGATTGGACTACTGGTGAAAAACAGAATCACTCTTCAGGTCAGCAGACTCTGTTCAGGCTCCCTTAGTAGCATGCACTGAACACTTCCACAGCACAGCTGAGGCTGGAAGGGACCTGTGGATGTCATCTGGTCCAATCCCCCTGCTCAAGCTGGTCCACCCAGATCAGGTTGCCCAGGACAATGTCCAGATGGCTTTTGCATACCTCCCAGAGCAGAGACTCCACAACCTCTCTGAGCGACCTGTGCCAGTGCTTGGTCACCTTTAATTAGTTAAAATACTCCTGGTAAATTAAGCACTTTCTTTGCTTGTCTTAAGTAACCTTGTCAAACTACCTTGTATTAGAGGTTGCTCTGAGAGGTATGTCAGTTTGCTACTGAATGTCACTTGTTGTTTTGCTACTTGTGGACAATAGTAATTGCTTATCTTTTCTGTCGTATGATGGAGTAGACTTCTGATATTTGAGAGCTTGTTCGTTGTTAACTAAAGGATTTCATACATGATCTCAGGTTTCCCAGTCATTGTTGGGAAGCCATACTGGTGACAAGATAAAGATGTTCAAAAGCCTGACTAGTGAATAGAGCAGCAAAATATACAACTTTGCTAATAAGGTCCTTGGAAGAATATGGCATTTTAAGTGGTTGGGAGAGTGTTAGTTTTTCCACTTTGCCTTTATATATACATATATATATAAAATCATATATATATATATGATCTATATACCATATATATAAAATCTAAACTTTTGACCATTCTGTCTGCAGGATGTGGTACTGCACAGTAAGAAACTTAATAAAAAGAGCAGAAGTCAGCTGGAAGAGATGGTTATGGTTGACAAACAGGGTATCAAAGGTTTGAGTAAAGAGAGAAGAAAAAAACTGGAGGCTTATCAGCATTTATTCTACCTTTTACAGGTAAATGTTAATGTAAAAATTAGCATAGCAGAAACCTGAAGAAAAACTAGAAATATATTACTTGTTTTGTTTTAGGGATTGTAATAGTGATTATGAAAATATTTCCAAAGGAGTATGTAGACTGCAGCAAATACTGTCATCAGCTTTTAATGTTTCCTGTAATTGAGAAAATCCTTGCTGTCTTTAAATAGTGCAAGGTATATAGATGCATTTTTCTTAAGAATAACTTCAGTCTTTACTGAAGCCAATGAGAAGTGTTTTCCTCCATTTACCTTTTAGTCCATGTAAACTATTGTCACTATTACTGTGAACTATATGTGGTGAAAAGGAAGCTGTCTGCTATGCAGCTTGGCAGCATGTGTAGCGTATCTGTTCTTGTGCTTTCTTTATCTCATCTCACTGAAGGTAGTCTAGAAGAATTTTAGATCTTCCTAGAGCAGATGCTGTCTAATATTTAAGTGGGCATGTAGTACGCAATGTCATCTTGATAGATAGCCATTGTCATTTGGTAGATTGTCATTGTCATCAGATACATAGACCTGATGCAGAGGTACTGTTTGGAGGCTACAAATAAAATCCTTATATAACTAATAGTAAGGTATTCAGTGTTTCTTATGCATTAGGATTTGAGAAAAAAGTAAAGCTAGAGGGGAAAAGTGACACACATGGGAATCGGAGATGCTTTTGGTGTTAACAGAAATGTAGAGAGCTGCCCCCCCAAACTGGGGTAGTTTATCCTCAACCATAGTATTTAAGTCATTTGTGTGTTTTGTAGACTAATCCCACATATCTGGCAAAGCTGATTTTCCAGATGCCACAAAACAAATCAACCAAGTTTATGGATACTGTCATCTTTACTCTATACAACTATGCCTCCAATCAACGAGAAGAATATCTGCTTCTCAAACTCTTCAAAACAGCTCTAGAAGAGGAGATAAAGTATGTGCACTTTAATTTGTGCTGCAGACAGTTCAATTAATTCTTCATACCGAAAGGAATGTGATGGTTAATCATTAAACTGATATAAATTGTATACATATTTTTGTTACTAGGGAAATTTGTTTACAGGGTAATTTATTAGTTAACTAAAGCTATTACCAATTCAGAAAAAAGCTTTCTATGGTGGACAATATTTTTTTGTATGATAAAATAACTTGAAATAGACACTGGCGTTTCTTGCTTTCATGCTTCAGTATTTGAGGGTGGAAAAAGTATTTTCTTTCTCTATGTAAAAGTACATTCTGTAAACTGAGAGTGGTGGCTTATCCTGAGAAAACAAAATCATATTTATGCCCTTAATAGATATTGCCTGAACAGGTATTTGGGCCTGAATCAGCTATGTATTAGCTGCCAGTAACTATGCTGTGTTCCAGGGTCATTGTTATAACACACATAGAATTCAGGTAGCAGTTTCTATAATCTTGTTTTATATTAAAGCCTAGGAAATAGACTGCATAAACATGTTCAACAGATAAATAAGATAATTTAAAAAGTGTGGGTTTTGAAAAATGTTTAGAAAACATGGACAACTGTGTACGTAAGTCAGATCTGAGAAGTCTACTGTTCTTGATACAGCTCTAAGGTAGACCAGATACAGGATATTGTCACCGGAAACCCAACCGTCATTAAGATGGTTGTCAGCTTCAATCGAGGTGCTCGTGGACAGAACACTCTGCGCCAGCTCCTGGCCCTGGTGGTGAAGGAGATCATGGACGACAAGTCCCTCATAATCAACACTAGTCCTGTGGATGTGTACAAGTCATGGGTAAACCAGCTGGAAATGCAGACCGGTGAAGCCAGGTGACTGAGGAAGCTGGACGTATTGTATCATTTAAATACTTGAGGGATCTCTCTTTTCTGCTCTCCCTTTCCTTCTCTGACAAATTGCATTTTGCCCATGCATCCCTCCCCCATCTTCTGCAGCACAAGGAGAGTTTTTGGGGACACGTGCTTGAAAAACAGGTACTTTAACCTCTTCCAGTCAACAAAGGGATCACTTTCCTAGTCACAAACTTCAAAATTCAATTACTTTACAAGTGTAGTAGACTATGCCATGGAAGAATCTACAGCCTTTTGCCCAGATTTTATAACAGCATGTTGTGTCCCAGGCTTTTGGGGAACTGTGCTGGGACTGGGATGTGGAGATGCATGCCTCAGACTTTTTTAACCCCTTTTGAAATCAGGATTCCCCTTTGGTAATTAAGGGGAGGTACATGATGGCATGTGCAACTCCACCTAAACAAAATGCCCTCCTCCAAAAATAGGAAGCTAATGCATCTGAGACTTTTGTTGCTTAAACAACTGCAACTGTATTTGATGTTTTTTTCTGTTCACTAATGACCCTTATGAAGAAAAAAAAAATATTACATTCTCAAATGTGTTTAGCCTGATCTTAATGTCTGTTTGCTTTGCAGCAAATTGCCATATGATGTAACCACAGAACAAGCATTAACACATACAGAAGTGGTCAATAAACTGGAATCATCGATTCAGAGTTTGCGAGCAGTAACTGACAAAGTTCTTACATCCATATTCTCTTCTCTCAATATGATGCCGTAAGTGCTGAGTTAGGACCCTCCAGGCTGCAGTTCATATGCACAGTGAAGCTTTACTTGAAACTTGGTGATGGTGATCCTTTCAAATTACATGAGTTGTGATATGTGCCTCTTGATTGACTTGTCCAACAGAGGGAGTGGTTTCTCCACTTTTCCTGCTCTGCTTTAGCAGCCTCATGAATGTCTCCTTGTACTTGAACCTTTTTGTATTTTCCATTATCATCTCATTTTGTGTTTTAAGTGGCTGAGGAAAAAGACAATAACTTGGCTGACTAGAATTATTTGTTTTGTGCTTCATCTAAGTCTTTCCATTATTTTCCTTTTCATCTGTTCTACATGTAGTTATGGAATGAGATATATAGCCAAAGTTCTGAAGAGCTCGCTCCATGAGAAATTCCCAGATGCAACTGAAGATGAACTATTAAAGGTAGACTTCTGAGGGCAACTGCCAGCAGCTCATTCTTTTAATGCCAAAGGGAATTTTTATTGACACTAGGTTCTAAGAAACTGAGAACACCAGCATTTCCTGAAGGAATTTGGCACTTCCTTGGTTGCAAAGGGGTGGTGGAATGGGAGGAGAAGGGAACTCTGTTGCCACAACCTAGCTATCTTATTCTGGGTGCTCAGCAATTCTTAGGGAAGACAGTGATCAACCTGTTTTGGATAGTCAGCACTCAGAAACTGTTCTTAGAGGGCTGTAGTTTATCTGAATCATCCTGGGTTTTGGTATTGTACTACGGTCCCTACCACCAGGAATCCTTTCATGGAGAACACTGTGGACTTAATTTTTTTCTCTCGCTCACCTGAAGTTATTAACCTATTAAAAATAATGTATTGGGAAAACCTGTGTTAGTGTTGCAATTTAAATACAATAAGGAAGGGCTCTAAAAATGAATTGCAAGTAGATCATTCATTACATTACACCCATTTAAGTTGCTTGTAAAAGATGCAGGAATGACATTTGTAGAGACCAAAAAATAAAGTGAGTGATAAGCACGGTACTGGCACAGTCCCCGTCTCTACCCTACCATAGCCATGAGGCCTCTTCAGAGGGCTGTGGCGAATTGCCTCATGAGCCCTCCAGCCAACTGAGAGACTAACAACTCTCTCAAATTAGAACTATTTGCACTTAAGTAAAGGTGCTTTTATTAGTATTTATGAAATGGTTCTAAAATTACAAGGTATTAATTTCAACAGGACTTTCCTATTATCCCTCAAAAAGATACTTTTCAGTGTTAAAAAAAAAAAAAATATATATATATATATTCTGGTGCCTAGAGGACTTCAAACTCCTCAGCTGAAAAATTAATTCTGCTTTTGTGTGTTTTAACAGTGCATTGGAAACCCTTGCAAGCAGCATTTATGGGGTACTTGTGCCCTTCACTCCAGCAATAGAGAATAAGGCATTGCTCAACTTATGAAAAATAAAAGGTAGCAAAATGGAGCATAAGGCACCCAACTGAAAGCCTTTAAATGTGTAGTTGGAGGTTATGCAGGTGACTACACATAAGCTGAGGCAAATTCCAGAAAAAGTCCTGCCTGTTTCCGAGATCAGGAATGGTTCAAAGCCACCATCTGCACAATGCAAGCTACTGTAACATCATTATAAAAGTTGTCATTTGGAGAATTCATTCTCTAGTCTTTTAGGGCTGCATGCAGTCCTCAGGAGAAACAATGAGTCCCTTGTCAGTGAATACATTATATGCTGGTAGATCACTGTAGCACTTCAGAGAATAAGCCTCTGGAGCTGAACCCTGCAAAATCTAGAAGAAAGAAGAGTTGTATTTGTCTTTGTGTCCAACTCTATGCCTTGCATTAACTGACCTAAAGCCAGCACCAAATTGAAATGTGGTTGTAAAAGTCCATCACTGATGTTCACAGAGGCGTTCTAAGAGAGATATCTTATTAAAGACCCCAGACTCTTTCAGTTAGCCACGTAGGTAACATATATGTTTTAAGGGTTCCTCTAGCACCAGTTCCTATGGTCTAATTCAGAAGTAGAAATGATTGTTCATGTATTGTAAAATATAATTACTGTATGCAAAGGGAAGATCTCTTTTTTTTTTTCTTTTAGATTGTTGGCAACCTCCTGTACTATCGCTACATGAACCCTGCTATTGTCGCTCCTGATGGTTTTGATATAATTGATATGACAGCTGGAGGCCAGATACACCCTGACCAGAGGAGGAACCTAGGTTGTGTGGCAAAAGTCCTTCAGCACGCTGCTTCTAACAAACTCTTTGAAGGAGAGAGCGAACATCTATCATCTATGAACACTTACCTCTCACAGACATACCAGAAGTTCAGGTATACAAAGCTGTCATGAATACCTACACAGTAAGAGCTCTCCTCTAGGATGAGTAAAGCAGGTGAACTCCTTGTTTATAGGAATTCCCTGCTCCGAGTTAAAAATGTTGAATGATCTACCATAGAGAAATTCTCACTGCTGAGGAAGTTGAAGCAGAAGTAACATGTTGTCTTTCTGCTTGAGCATTACTTTGAGATCTAATCATCTCTTCTGGGTTGGTTGTGTTAAGGCTTCCTTGCTGCAAACACAGATTGTGAGAGCAGCATGGAGTGATTCATTATCCAGCAGAAATAATGTGTTCTTCGGGTCTGCAGGACAGATGAATGTTTTGTCTGAGGAAGAAATTTATTGATCAGGAAAAAGTTGTGGGTTTTGTTTGTATTGTTTCATCTTTGCTGAGAGATTACATGCAGATTTTATTCTTTCATCTTGCACAGACATAGGAAATTGCATGTTGTGCTACACTCAGGGACACAAGTTATTTGGGATTACTGCCCATCTTTTGGGGTGGTTGCTATTAGTAACTTGAAGTGTTATTCTGTCTTGTGACAAACTCACTTTCCTAACTTCTAGGCTTAGTACCTTCCTTCATGAAACCAAATTCACTGTTCATATAATGGATTTCGTTGAGAGATCAGCCATGAACATAAAGATACCTAAACTCAGTTGTGGTCTTTATTGTAGTATTTAAGGGCATGAAGAAAGAAAATGGTAGAAAGTGTTATGGCAAGAATAACAAACATTAATGAAAGAGAGAGCCTAATCTAGTTGGCCCTTTGATCACTGCAAAGGGAACAATCCCTCTTCTAATTAAGGTAACTTTATACCAAACTCAGCCTCTGGGTGACTGTGCTCTGTACTTTAACTAAATCCTCCTTAGACACCAACAGTGGCTGCTCTGAGCTGCCTCTTCCCCTTGTAGTCACCCAGAAACTGCAATTGCCATACTAGCTATGTTAAAAGCTACCAGCTCTGCCTAGATCTTTCACTATGCTTTTATGAATTTGTCCAAGCCCTTCATGAACCTTGGAGACCAACTGCCTTCACAACCTCCTCCTGCAGCAATAGTCAGAAGTTTGCTACCTGTCAGTTAAAGCAGTGCTTCATTTATTTGAAATGACTGTTTCCCTGCTAGGTTCATTGCATGCCCCCTCACCCCACTATTGTGGGATTTGGTGAATGAATTCTGCACCCATCTTAAGCAACAGTACTGTGATTTTGTACAACTTGATCATATCCCTCAGCTTTTCCTCCTCAAACTGAGGAATCCCATCCCTCTTTTTTTTTTTTTTTTTTTTCCTTCAATACCAGCTTTAAAGGTCATCTGAACCTGAAGCATGCATCTTCCTTAACAGTGCCAGGCTGGCACAGTAAAGGCATGACAGCTCCTGCAGCATCCCTGTAGGCCTCATCTAAAAACCTGTTTCTCCCAACTGGTCCAATTCAGGTCCTCTCACTTTGGAAAACAAAGTGGTCCTCTGACATGAGGATCTGGCTATCTCTTGGTTGACTGTGCACAACCCTGAAGGTGTCAGTAGCTTGGAGAGACACCCATTGTCACCTTGGGAAGCAAGTCTCAGCTCTCCGTGCACGTGCTTGTCAAGTCAAAGTAACTTCAACCATACTTTGCATTCTTTCCTCTCAAGATTCTTCCACTTATAAGCACTTATCACATTTGCTGTCATTTTGAGCAGCTCAGTTTCTGAGTAACAGTTATTTAAACATTTGTAGGCCAAGTGGTAATTTTGTGCAGCTATTTAAAATAATTTCTTCTCAGCACATTCCATACTACAATGCCTTCATAAAATTGGAGAGTCTTTCTGTGGAAATATGTTTGTAAATTCTAGAGCATTAAATACAGACTTATCTAAGTGTTTAAAATTTACCAAGTTATCACTCCTTGTTGAATAAGGAGAAAAAAAAAAACACCTTTAAAATAATCTTCCACCAGCTGTCCAAGAAAGACGGAACATTTTATCGTTTGTATCGATGTGTAAATGTGTTGTCTCCAAAAGTTTCCTTCAAGCACTAAGTGCAGATTGCAGATTATAAAACAAATATAATGACTTGATTATGTTTTATTTTATATACAGGCTAACTAAAGTGAGTTTATGGGGGACAATTATTGAAGTCTTTCTCATTTTCTCTTAGGAATTTTTTTCAAGCAGCATGTGATGTTCCTGAACCAGAGGAGAAATTCAATATTGATGAATACTCTGACATGGTGACCCTTAGCAAACCTGTCATATATATCTCCATTGAAGAAATCATCAATACTCATTCAGTAAGTCAACAAAAATATACTGGTCAGCAGACTGAAGTGCATAGATTATGAGATACTTGCAACAAACAGTTTCTGGAGAAAGCTTAGAGTTCATTCTTCCTTTCAAAATAATTTCTTCAGTTCATCTCTGAAATGGTCTGCAATTGAGTATTAGACTTCTTTTTTCCTAGAAGACTGCTTCCATGTAAAAGCAGCATCTTAACAATTAAAATATAACATTTTCCAATAGGAAGGAGGAACATTTTTTGTTTTCTTCTAGTGTGGTGTTGCTAACTTATTTATACTTACAAATACTTTCCTGTCTTGGCTAAGAAAGTAGCATCAACATGAAGAAACTCCTTTGACTCTGGGAACAGAGGAAAGTTCAGTTTATTTAGTGACTCTGGCATTCTGTCACGTGTTTTGTTGGAAGCAGATGCAAACCTCTGATTTAGAAGGACTGAAGCTGTGGCATCCTGCCAGTTCTTTATCGTGGGTAAAGGACAGATTAACTGCAGTCTGTAGTATGACTCATTGGGGTATAAATTAAATGTCTACCACACGGTCCTCCTAAAACTGGGGTATTGCTGTCTGTTTCCTGGCTTGCAAAATCTTTCCCCTCCTGGTCCTCTTCTGCCCTTCCATGCCCCCTCACCAAAAAAAAAAAAAAAAAAAAAAAAAAAACCCCAGCAGCACCCCCCAAAGAGCCCACAAAGAACCTCTCCCAGATACTGTCAGATAGCTATGGAAAAGGCAGAATACTCAACTCCCAGTACACCCTGTTACAAATTTGCTTTACTCATGTGAAAACCAATAGCCTAGTCTCCTGAAAATAATATTTGCTACACTGTCTTTGTGCCTGTTCTTTCTTTTAACTTTTTAAGGCACCTTCATGTTTATGATCAGTGGTTACATTGTTTAAATGTAAGGCTCGAGGAATATATCAGTGTTTAACTAGTCTTTTAGCGGGGCTGTTGCATCTCTAACATACTGCTTGAGCCTAATGTGATGAAGTATTACTATGCTATTTTATATTAGCTGATAAAATACCCTACAAGTAGGTAATTTAGTGAAAGTAAATTGCTAAATAAAGGAGGTCAAAGAGATGGCCGTCTTTGAAATATCACTGTGTGCACTTCCCTGCCTAGAGGAAGCGAGCAATCAGGTCTGGGGACAGTACATTATCTGTATGCGGAATATTTACCAGATAATCCTCCTTGTTCTGCCATCTCTTCCATCAAACCCTTTCTGGGAGCCTGAGCCTTCATCTCAGTTGTCTTCTCCCACTACACCTTCCTTGCAAACGTAAATTCAACTTCTGGTCATACAGGTCAAAGATAAATTAGTTTGAATAACAACAGATGCATAAACATCTTGTTTGTTGTCATGTGTAGTTCAGCTTCAGAAAAAGTTCTCAAATCTGCCCTCTGTCATCATCTCCCATGGCACTTACCTAAGCTGTATTTTCATCACACATCTCTGTAGGATGTAGCCGCAATGAAGGTTCTGTTGGATTCAGCAGCTTTTTTTCTTTTTTTTTGGCACTTCCACATATTATCTCTTGCCTTCACTCCAAACAATTTGTCCTGTGAATGTATCTTTCTTTCTGCGTTTGTATAGCATCACAGATGGTGCAGTTTTATTCATTATGAGTAGTGTTTCTCAGCAATTCTCACAACAGTCTACACTATGTACAATGTGGGGTAGCTGTTGCACATAAGAGAGAGGTGGTTTTTTTTTTTTAAACAAGTTAATAGTAAAGGGCTTATAGTGTCACATCTGAAATGCCTTTCTTTTCTGGACATAGGCTTTTTAGTTACTGGTAAGTTTCTGGTAAACAGCAACTTTTTTTACTGCCTATAACCTGCGATTTTAAAAATACTTAGAACAGTGGAATTTTTGGCTACTGTGTATGCTTTGCTGAATTTCAGTGAAGCTTGGTGACACTTCGTCTTTCCATCAGTCCTCCAAGTAAAGGATAGTACTTCTAGGGGAATGGAGTGTTGAATCTAGTGGTCACTAATGTTGCTGGCTTTATCTTACTCAGCATGAAGTTACTTTTCCCACAAATAGTAAAAGCCTGTTTTCACGAAAATGTTACTTCCCTCTTCATGGTCTTTAACTTGGCTTACCAGTATGTGGCTTACAGTTCTGAGAATGTGCCCAGATGCAATGGAAGTTATTGTGAATATGTTCACAAATCTCTCGCAACTTCTAAGTTTATTAGAAGCTGTGCAGCAGGTGCTGCATAGCTAGCTGCTCACTTATTAAATACAGTAACTTCTGAAAGGTATCTCTGATGCTATTGTAGGCTACTGGAATGGATATGCAGAAAAAAGGTATGTTTCTATGGACAACCAACCTTGACTTCATTCCTTTGTGTACTTAGTTCAGGATGCAGCACTGAAATGCTCTTCTTGGTATTATCACCCTTTACCCTGTGAGACTTTTGTTAGTCCTGAAGGCCAATCTTAAACTTGTCCTCAGCTGTGATGTTCAGCACTCTGACAATTGCCGGAGGAGCATGGCAGGCTGTCTTACAGCAAGAGCAATTCTAACCTCATAGTCCAGAACTGAGCATGCTTTTCCCCCTTGGGTCCTCCATAATTCCGATCACGCCAGGTC
The DNA here is from genome assembly GCF_000699245.1 of Pterocles gutturalis. NCBI lineage: Eukaryota > Metazoa > Chordata > Aves > Pterocliformes > Pteroclidae > Pterocles > Pterocles gutturalis. Next base: position 12,997 of record NW_010104806.1, on the reverse strand, counting down.
TGTGTTTTTCAGTATTTAGTCTCCAGATTTATTTACAGTGTAAAGGTACAGGGACTTTTTTTGGATGTTGGCTTAATTTATGTTTGTTTATAGCTACTATTAGAACACCAGGACGCCATTGCCACTGATCTGCTGAACGAATTGCTGGAAGGGCTGGGACCTGTTCCTGATGTAGAGTCTTTCCTTGGTATGCTGGTTTTTCTTTAACTTCATTCTAGGGGTAGAATTACATGGAGACTTGATTTAAATACTGTCATGTCCCTCATCGTGACAGCTTGTTCATTTACTATAAAATTATTTTCTGAACACTTTTGGTAACACTGCCTCTTACAGTTGAACCTTCTTCTAACTGTGGTGTTCATTCTAAAGATTAATCAACTAATGAAAATCCAAACATTAATAATGTTTGGAGCAGAATGATTCAGTTGTGCTCAATTTGCAGATACAAAACAAGTGTTATAACCTGATCTTAAGATTTGTTAGTATTGGCTAGAAACTTACAAAAAGTGCAGGGAGAAGTCTTAAACCAGACATTTTTGACACTTAATTATCCAAATAAAAATGAAGTTTTAAGTTATGCAAATTTATTAGAATGTTATAAGGAATAAATATGACTAATATTTAATTTGCCTTAACTGTTGTAGGATGTGAACGGTTTAGAAAATAGCTGGGGTGTCACAGATAATTCCAGCTTCCAAGTGAATAGCCTGTTAACATAGTTGCTATTCATTCATTTTTCACTGTCACTACATGTTAGGACGAAGGATGTTAAATTGTTTGTGTTATTTGAGAAGAAGACACGAGTCTCTTGTGCATCAGTAGGTTGACTGGTAGCATTTCCAAAATATTCTACTTGGGCATATAAATAGCTGGCTTATGGTTTTGATTGTTCAATGTTAAAAAAAAAAAAAACAAACTGCTTCTAACCAGTAGGGATGGGTGTGGTATTTAATAAACAGTGTTTCTGATGACTTAGGGTGACTTAACTAGTTTCTTGTTTGCTTCACTCATTGAATCTTGGGAAAGCTGACAAGCTGAAGTAAACAATGTTTCCTTACAGGGGAAGGAGCTGTTGATCCCAATGACCCTAACAGGGAAAGCACACTGAATCAACTTGCAAAAACAGAGATTTCACTGTCTCTAACAAGCAAATATGAGTTACGAGAAGGTGAAGATCAGGATCTCAAAAGCCTGATGATAAAGTAAGTTTTACTTAAACCCCTACGTTTTGGCAACGTAGCTTGTTTTGTTTTTAAAATGCTTCCCTCCTGTTTCTTTGCTTACATGCATTTTTGAGACTGAGTGCACTCAAGTTTTTGAAAGCCGGTTTGTGTTCAGTCCTACTCAGACTTTTGCAAAAGCCAGAGAAACTGACAATTCTTCCAGAAAATTTATCTTTCTGTAGGCTTACTCACACTTACATTTTGGACCATTTTGCTTAACCTAGTAAGTGGTTTTCCATGAAGTTGTAAAAGCATTCTGCTTTAAAACACCTCAGCCTTGGAAAAGCAGAGATGAAAAGTTGCCTAGCCTTCTAAGGAAGGGGCAGTATCACACTGTCCTCTCCTCCTCCCCCTCCAAGGAAAACATTTCCCTGACTTACTGCCACCAACCATTTGAACAGGATGTGATCAGGAAATAACGCATGCTTTTATCCAGGGAAAGATAATGATGTTTCTTCTATTTGGTGACCAAGTTAAGAAATCTCTACTGGGATACCCTGGTACATAGGCTACTTCAAAGTCCAAAATATTTTTATAAAAGCACTTAGCATCACTTTATTGGCACCTCTCTTTTGAAGTTATTTGAAGCTGTCCAGAATGAGGATTGGTTTATTTAAGATCACTTTAAAGGGAAATACAACATAAGGATTCTACACCTTTGAAAGCACTGGGATTGTAGACACAGGCTGTAATTCAACTCTGATCTGTTAGTAATTTTTTTCCAAGTCAAAAATCAGTAAACCTGTTTTACTAGGTAATATGTGAAGTTTTACTTCTGAAGAAAGTTCTTAGTGATAATGTTTGTAGTAATTAGTGCAACTTCTATAAAAGCAATAAATGACTGCTTAGAATCTGGAAAAAATATCTAATTTTAAGTGCAAGAAAACTCTTACTATTTATCCTTAAAAGAAGAGGAATTTTCTACTGTAAGTTGTGTATATTTGATCTGAATCACAAGAAAACACAGATTTTTCTGTAAATTGTTATCAAACATAATTTGAGACCTAAAGTAAAGTGACTGCAATGACAATGTCCATCAGAACTGTGTTAGTCACTTAGTATTCCAGAGAACAAGGCTCTAGACCTGTTCCCAGGATGGTTTTGTAATAAGGATATGCCTGCTTCTGTCCTTTTTAAAAGTTTTTGTTTGTTTGTCCTTTTTACCTCTGTGTAGGAGCAAAATGTTCCCCCTTAATGGAATCACTAAACACATGCAAAATCAAGGCCAAAAGAAATTTCTTTAATCCTCTACATGGTGTGGATATATGTTGAAACAATATCATGAGAATGAACAAAAGAATTTAACTTCTCTATTGCATAAGTGTTTTCAAGTAATATTTCACATATTTTGAGAAAATCTATTAAATATCTGACAGAGGACTAACTGGCAACCTATGTTAAATGTCAGCAACAACAAAAGTTAAAATACTTACTGCTACCTCTTATGCAAGAGATGTGTAAATACAGATGCTTAACTTTCCTACCTTAGCTGCTGAGAAGTCTTTTACTGCAACTCTGAAATGTTAGGCACCTGGCTAAATTTCATGTTACGCCTGATTCATTGTGTCTTCCTTGTTTCTCTACAAGTAACATGCCTCTTCTATAGAAATATCGATATTTGCTTTTTAAGTTGTTTCGTTAAGGCTTCTGTGATGAACCCTAAGATTTGCTGGTAGGCCTGTCTAGAGGACTCTATGTGAGGTGCCTGGTCTATGTGGTTTGAGTGGGCAGGTGCCACATGGCAAGTGACAGGGGAAGGGGGAGGCATCCAGCCCCGAGTGGGGTATTTCTGGAAAATAGCAACTCCGAGCAGGTTTGGTACATGGGGAGAGGAAGTGGAAATAAGCTTCGTGTCTTATCAGCCATATCAGCACCTGTTCCCAAGGCTGTACATGAAATGATAACGCCATCGCACATCAGTTACTGTAGGCTATGGTAATGACCACCAAAGACTGACAAAGGTTGTGTTAGGCAGAGAAAGTCAGCAATGTCTTGATGCAGCCCAAGTGAACAAACTTTAGGGAACCTTTCTGTTTGGTGGGGTTTTTTGAGGGTTGGGGTTTTTTTCTCCTGTCAAACTGGTGGGTATTCCAAGAGAGTTTGTGAAAGAAAAATACCTTTAAGAGCAGTCCCACAGAAGCTGTTGCATGTGCTAGAACCGCTTAGTGCAGTCAATAGCAGCTATGGATGAGCAAATCAGTTTCCAGGAGGTTTAACATGTTGCCTTTAACACGGAAGAAGCAGTGCTTCAGGTCTGGCTCTGCTGTCAGTCATTCCTACCTTGCTGCCCCTTCTATGGAAGCTTGGATCATACCCAAATATTCAGTGGTTTCAAATAATGTTGCCTGTATGTGAGTAAATCTTTTGTCCCATTTCATTGCATTTTTATGAGAACTTCCCATTCTGAAAACACCAACAAAACCCCCAACTTTACATAGGTAAATTATCATTTTAAACCAAGTCATGAGGTTTTAGTCCAGAAGCCTTGATCATATTTAGACATTTTCCTGGGAAACTTAAGCTGCATCTTCAAACTTCTGTTAATTTTTAAGAATGGTGAGCTATATCTCATTTGTAACCATGTTCTCTAAATTAACAGAATCCTATAGCAGGATGTTCTTGGAAGTTTTATGGGTGAAGAGGCAGTAGGAATGAGATAAATTCTTACCAAAAAAAGAACTGATTTACATATCAGGGTGTAGCAGCTTCCCTTTTTTAGCAAGGAAATGCTGCTCGTCCATTGCCACTAGAGAAATATCTTCCCTTAACTGGTGTGCATGAATGCACTGCGTCAAATGTGAAATTCCTTCAGAAATTCATCATTTTTGAGTGCATTTCTACTTTGTTCAGTAAATATGACCCTTTGGTTAACTGTTTCCTAAAATAAAAGGGGGGAAAGTATACATGTGTTTCTCTGTTCCGGCACATGTAGAAGCCAGATGTTCAACATTATTAGTGGAAGCTCTGAAACATAAAAAGCTAGGAAAAATAAACATTACCAATTATTGCTAGCTTTACTGTTGGAAGAAATGAAATGCACAAGTGATCCAGTGATAACTGTTTTATAATACCATATATCCTTTTTAAAAGGACCAAAAGACTTATTGTGGATGTGATACGAACACAGCCAGGGGATACACTCTTAGAAATATTGGAAACACCAGCCACTGCACAACAGGTAAGTGCTATACTGTGCTTCAGTAGGGAAGAAAGGACATACTTTATTATAGCCATTCGAAAGCCTTAACAGATCTCTGGCAGCTTTCTCCACCACTTTATAAAAATGAAGTCATTGTTGCTAGATTTCAGACTATTCAGATCTAGAGCCTTCAAAATGTAAGACTTGCAGATTTTCTTTTAATGTATAATTGGTAACAGCTTCAGAGGACAAGAATAATTGTCTTGCTGTCAACTAGCACAGCTAGAATAATATGTTTGTCTTTATACTTTTTGTAAAGATAGTCTTTTCTCTCTTATGTTATTCACCTCAGACTATTGTATTGTATCCTTCTGCTAGATTTTTCTTTTCTCATGAACTTCAGTATCTTAACTCAAGTTCCCTGACATCTAGTTTATTTGCTTAAGCAATACAAGCAAACACCTGCCTGAGGAACTGCTGCTATCCTTGGTATGGGAATTGAGTGGGAAGAGCTCCCAGTTGAAGTCTTCCCTGTAGATACTGACACACAAAGCTACATCTCAATGATGTGCACGTTTTGGCTTACATCCATGTGTGTGTATGTAGGGGGGACACCTGCGAGATCTGGACAGTCTTCACACAATGAAGTTGTTGAGTCATCTGGCTTATTTTAGATGTTTTGATTAATTGAAATGCTTATCTAGGTGTTGTGATTAGTTACTTAAGGTATGTCAAAAGGCTTAGTAAATGGAGCACTTTCAGATCATGTGGTAAGAGGATATGAATAAAGCCTGCACATTGATTCTTGATAATATCCTTTGAGAATTCAGTGTACTTGAATATTTAACTGTTATCATGAGCTGGAAAATAACTGTTCAGGAATATTTTTTTACCCAGGAATCTGAGCACTCCAAGCTTGTAGAAAAACGTGCCATCTTAGATTCCAAAACTCCAGAGAAAATGAAGCACAGTCAATCTATTTTTGAAGATGGGCAGCTACCAATAGAACAAAAGAAAAGGAAAATTCAGAGAAATCTCCGGACATTGGAACAAGCAGGACTAGTGTCTTCAGCAACGAAGTACCAAGAAATTATAAATGAGATTGCTAAGGTAAATGGAACATGCTTCCCTGTATAATGATGGTTTTTAGGCATCTAGCCTAAATCCATTCCAGCTAGAAATGTACAATATATGTTTTCCAGAGAATGCTATACTAAATCCCTGAAGTATCCACATAAGAAACAAGTCATCTTTGTGTGCTGACAAAATAACTGAAAGACAGTACTCTTCATGCATAACTAGCTGAACTGGAAAACGTCCAACTGTAGCCAGATGTGATATTGATGCCATTTGAATTTCTCCAGGAAAATGTGTTCCCAATATAGCTTTTCATATTCTAAAAGTAATCAGAATAACCCATCAGAGTTTCAATTAATAATTAATGTAGTCTTGGTAAGGTTTAAAAAAACTTTAAAAAACCCAAAAATATTCTCTCATTGGTATTAACACTGATCTGCAGTGGTGGGGCAGGACACAAAAAGAATAGTGGGCCAATGTGGTGCCCATGCTGGGGCTGATAAAGCACTGGGCCCATTGTGTACAAATTGGCAAATCCTATTCCAAATCCACATTCAGTACTGCTGTAAGTATCTTTAGTGTACTGGGTTATCTTTACTTACTCATGAGTAGTATTGGATTATCTTTAATTACTCATGAGTAAATTACACATCACTCACGAGTGGTTTACATATTATAAATGTGTTTTTTTTAAAGTTGCAAATATATTTGAAAATATAAATAAGTTACTCATGTGAGCTAAGTCTCTAATATAATTAAGTATGGCACGTTGCATATGCTCTGAAGTGCCATTTTAAAGCCCTGCTCGGTTCAGGTGTCTGCATCTGATTCTACTAGAGGCAAAAAAATTCTACATATGTAGCCAGTGCCCCATTCTTTTTTATTTACTAACTGTAAGCACAGATGGTTTGCTTTGAGCTGTGAAGGCAACCTGACTGGGACGAACCTTAGGACTGGAAGTTGCTTTTATTTTACTTTCGACTACCTCCACTCAACCATTACCTTCAGCAAAAGCTCTAGTTTAGAAGTAGCTAGTTCTTACTCAGTAAAAGCTTAAGCTCTTATTTCTTAGGCCTCTCACCAGAAACTAGCTTCCATTTATCACATGAATAATTCAAGATACCACCACTTGTATTCATTTAGCTCCAGTTATTTCCAGACACCAAGAACATGGAGGTGGAGGACAGAATTTTCTCGACAGAAGGCACAAGACCAGCATTAGCACAGACACCCATGAAGTTAGCTTTACAGTTGGAAACCCCAGTCCTTGACTTGGATTTCCAGGTGACCGGTGACAGCAGTCTGTTTGGAACAGCTGCTACCAGTAGTAGCACAGAGATTGCCCTGCACTGCAGCATGAGGATTTGGAGAAATACACGGTTTGCAGTAACCCATGTTATGTCCTTTCTAACCAACGCTTACCAGCTCAACTTCCCCACAATTGGGAGGGAGGTGGAAAATGATAACATAAGACTCCAGATGGTGGTTCAGGGCCCACCACAGGCAAAACATGAGTAGCAGTGTGATTGTTGTCTTCTGTAGAGTCATGTAAACTATAGTACTCATTACTGGTGCCATGCTTGTGAGAATTAACATGATGGTTTGTGTTTTCTCTCAGTAATTAAGTCAGGTTGTATAATTACAGAGTTGAATAGTAATAAACTGAGACTTTTAAAAATGTCAAATTAATAAACCAATTACATTTCTCTTATTTAGGATATCCGGAATCAGAGAAGATACAGACATCATCGAAAGGCTGAATTGGTGAAACTCCAGCAGACTTTGAATGCACTTAACTCCAAAACAGCATTTTATGAAGAACAAATTAATTATTACAACACCTATATAAAAACTTGTTTAGACAACTTAACAAGAAAGTGAGTCAAGTCTTCTTGTCTTTTAATATTTCAGTGTGTTTTATCAGGAAAAAGAGCAGGTGTCAATCTGTAGTTGAAAGTTTTGATTCCAAGAGACTGACAATCCACAGATTAAAATGTCCATGGGAGTTGTCACTGTGACCCAAGTCAAAACATGGAAAGTAAAGTCTTGCATTTATTAAAAGCTGCCTTACAGAAAGAGGCCTGAGTTGTAGATGTGTTTGCAGTATATTTAATTGATGCTACTTTGCAGATCCATTAGCATGCTTTGAAGTCATGCAGATGTGGAAATTAGTTTTCTTACTTCATTAAAAGGACTGGGTTTTGTCTTTAGAATGGAAAAGGGGGAAATAAATGCCTAAAGAATTTCACTTTCCAGGTATGATGCAGTTACTCAAGAGCAAGCCCCTGCCAATGCTACTGAAGTGTCAAAATGAAAGCATTTTACGGACATGAACAGGAGCTTTCCCAGTGCATACCTTGTTGATCCAAAAATGAACTCTAATGGCCAGTTGTCACTGTATATGTTTACAAATTGCTATTTTAAAGTGATGATTGTGGGGTTTTTTGGATCAGGTTTGCATTTCACAATGGAGTTTAAACAAGTGATAAAAAATGTTGACTGTTCACTGTGTGCTAAAAATCCCTATATTCTTAGATCTGTTTTGAATGTTAATTCTGTTTATTAATAGGAGTTCAAGAAGACAATGAGTGAATGAAAGCTAAATATGGCTAGAAAAGTAATTGAAGCATAAAAGACCTGGCAGATTAATCAAAAGCTATTTTTCTTATTCTCTTCCCAGAAATTCACGGAGGTCAATTAAACTAGATGGAAAAGAGGAAGTGAAGGGAAGCAAAAAACTGAAGCAAGCCTCATTAAAATACACAGCCGCAAGACTGCATGAAAAAGGTGTCATCCTAGAAATTGAAGATCTTCAAACCAACCAGTGAGTGTGGTATAAAACAATTCAGAGCATTTTCTAATCAACAGCTTCTTAAGAAGCCTGGCTTTTCTTAAAAGAAATCTTCACAAGTTCCTGCACCACACCTAAAATTACCTCAGACTTTTACATTCAGAAGAGTGATGTAGTCTAATTGTCATAATTAATTTTTCTCCCTTTCTACCTTGCTATATGATTACCTCGGAAAAATATTTGAATAGGACTGTTTTGGCATTAGCTTACATGGAACCAGTACGACTGGCGAGCAGCACGCTAACTGATAATGGCTGCCTTGCTAAGCAAGTGTTTTGTTTTATTTTTTTTTTTTTCATTTAATGACCAATCACTTTCATATAACTGAGTAAACACCTGTATTTCTGCACTCCCTTACTATGGCAATACAAATGGATGTAGTAGGTTAACATCCCTTTTGTATCTATCCATTTCGAGGCTGCTATAGTGAACATCTTCCACCCTCTGCACCCTTTCATCTGTCTTATTCATGGAAAAAAGTATTCCAGGTTGCAGTTTTTTTCCCAAGTGGGTTCATCAGGCAGAGGAAGCCACACCAGGCCAACAAACCAGAGAAGAATGTGTATGCACCTGGAAGAAGACACTCAGGCGTGGCAGAACGAAAATCTGTCTGCCCTACGCTGTGGACGCTTGGTCGTCTTTGTTCCCTGAACTTCCCACAGCCCATTGTTTTTTCCCAGTATAAAAGACTTGAGAGCTCTGTATTCCATAATATATGTACACTAGAAGGTCTCCAAGAAGACACTGCAGTAGGGATGGAGTGGTTCATTTGATACCATTTACACTGCTTATGGTGAAAGTTCTTTTGTGTTCTGCAGGCTCTTTCCCCAATACTGTCTCAGCATGCATAATCCATTACGCTTCTTTTTCTTTCAAGGTTTAAGAATGTGATGTTTGATATCACACCTGGAGAAGAAGTAGGTGACTTTGAAATCAAAGCAAAATTTTTGGGCGTTGAGATGGAAAAAGTGCAGCTCCATTTCCAGGTAGGGTTTTAATTTTGTTACTTTGCTATATAGTCACCGTTACATTTGGTCTAAATATAAACTATTTCAGACTCTTTTAATATGTATTCGTGATCTATTCAATCACCACAGAGCAGCACATCGTGTGGGGAATAACTATATAACTTCCATAGGATGCTGGGCATGGATTTTGGCTAATGTTTATATTAGGACAATGGCAATAGCTCAGTGGCAAGCAGCAAATATCCAGAGGAAACAAGAATACACATAAAACATTATTTCCTCTGGCTTGCTGTTACTGACAGACTCCAGTTTAGGATCTAGAGGACATGTAATGTTTTCTACACCCAGCAACAACAGTTGCTTGTAATTGTTTAAATTGTGAAGGCCCTGGAGTTTGAGATGGTTATCACATGATGAAAACTACCCCATCTTGTTGCTGTGAGGCATGGATTCAAACATGGATTTTATTTCTCATTACAGGATTTGCTTCAGATGCAGTATGAAGGTGTGGCTGTAATGAAAATGTTTGATAAAGCTAAAGTGAATGTTAATTTGCTCATATTCTTGCTGAATAAGAAGTTCTATGGAAAATAGTGTCTTCAGATACCATGGACTGCATCCATAAGTGGGAAGTCTATTCAGTATTTTTTTGCTTTTAAATATTTGTTTGAAGTTTGTCATTGGATGCTTTTTAACTTTAAAAAAAAACAGCCTAAAACACCAAATGTTCTGAGGAATGTACACAGTGCCTTTTCAGGATTGATAATGAAGCAGGAAAAAAGGAAATAGATTACATTAAACAGTTCCAGATTTCATTGGTGTTGGTACTTTCAAATCAAAATATTGTTTAGGACACTCAGCTATTGTGGTTGTATGGAATTTAAGGTAGGCAGAAATTTAATTTAGTTGAATATATAAACCTCTTCCTATTAAAACATTTTTAAATGACCTCAGATATATAATATAGTTCTTATTAGACTTTAAGTATTTACCAAAAGAAATCCTAATTTGTTTCTAAGGGATAGTTTGGGCAAATATTTAGTTACATACTAAGCCTATTTTCTGGCAGTTGTCAATTGTAAAGCAAACTTATTGTGCAATTCAAAAATTTTTATAGGTAATTATAAAGTGACAATAACGTCTTACTGTACAAAAATATATTTTGTGATTCATTCCTACTAAATGCACTACTGCCTCATGTCAAATGACATTTTCTACTTCCACAGCCTCTGGAGTGGTATTGGGGAAATCTGAACAGCGAACAGTTGTTCAGTTTGAAGTATTTGAATACATAAATTGTGCCTGTCTGTCTTTTTTGTAAGAAAATAAATACAATAAAATCAGCATTTAGATTGTTTTTTTTTTTCAAATATTCTTTGGAGATTGTTCTATGTAAAATAAACATTACCTAATTAAACTGGCTTTGTTCCTAAATTTCATTTAAGAGTCATTAAAGCAGCAGTCCAGATGGTGGTGAAAGAATGTCTTTCAGTGCCTTCATGAAATTGAATCCAATTAAACTTGATTGTCCTCACAGTACACTTTGGGAAGGTTGCTCAGCAGTGAAGACTTCATGGCCTTTATGCCATTGAACGTGATGATGATTTTGCTGATGAACTACTAATTATGCCTACAGAGCAAAAGTGTGTACAGCCAGTAATGTGACAAATACATAAACCAAGAGAAAATATTTCCTACTCACACTTTCCTCATGACAAAAATTTTAAAAGATTATGTGAGGCATAATCTTTTATAACTGAGGCATTCTGGAATGCATTGTAAAAAACAAATATTAAACAAGTATTAATTCTGAAGGTAGAATGAAACAGTGTAAAACCAGCAGCAGATATATAGACTATGAGTTTAGTTGGTATACTGACCTGTGGTATTAAACAAGCTGAAAAAATTATTACGTTTACTAGAGATATTCATTTATGCCTCGCATTAAATTTCAACACTTGACTAGTTTAAAACAGATAATATCCCTAATTAAAAGATAAACAGCTCCTCCATGCTTCCATTTTTCTTCTAGCTAGTTATGTATAAGCCATTTTAACATCACATACATGCTGCAGTATTAATACACTGGTTCACATAAAATAGCTGGATGGGAAGGTGAAAGCAGCACTTTTACTTCTGAAGGAGAGAAACTAATTGTGCTTTAATACGAATTAAACTCACAATCTTTTGTTTCCCTTTTTATTTGTAACAGATTTGACTAATCCCTGTATATTTTTGACAAATTCTAGCTGAGCAGGTAAGTCTGCACAGGTGGGATGTTGATCCTAAGACCAGACCTTTGAGGTGATGTGTCAGAAGCCAGGAGTTCTGCTGGTGAGACACACCAGAACCCCACAGCCTTTGTGGTTGGAGTAAGTCACCCCTGGATATGCTGCTTTGTGTGATGGACTTGACACATCTAGTGACTGTTTAGTTATAAGGTGAACAGAATCTTCCTCAGTTATTTCCTAATGTATGCAAGCTTAGGAAAGCTTATTTAGTTCCCAGTAATTATATGTATGAAAGGTACAGTCTGTGCGCTAGGACTCACCTTTTCCAACCATTTCTTCAGCTTCCTGCTCTTCTAGTGCACATCAAAGTGTAATTTCCATTTAATTTATTAAAACTCCCTTAGAAGCTTTTTTTTTTTAATTAACTAGTTCAGTTTAGGGCCTTGTCACTGAACAAACAATGAACCCTGATAAACAGGACTGACCACAAGGATTCCTACCTAGATACAAGATTGACGGTACTACCTCCAGAGTACCATGCAAATTGACAAAGTAATTCTGTACCCACCCACTGCTGTCCTATGCTGCTGACAGCTACCACATACAACCAAAAAAAAAAAAAAGAAAAAAAAAGGGCTTTTTGGAGGCTCCTGTAAGCTGCAATTTAGGGTCTTCAAAGTTTTATATAATACTTGATGAAGCCAGCTTCATTAATGAAACAGTCTTATGGAAAGACTTGCACTGCTAGTGACCAAACCTAAGGAAAAAGCAAATACAGCTGAACAGAGCCTATGGATCAGCTGTCACCACAGGAGCAACTGCATCTTTCCTTGAAAGACTTGCCTGCCTCTCAGCTTCATCTTCCATAACTGGTGTGTCGTGAAAAGACATTGTAATAGCCAATACTCTTAGACTATTAGCCACACAGTTTCCATTTTTCTGCCTTACGTCTTTAGAGTTGACTAAGAGTGCTTGGCCGCTGAGTTTATTTTGGAGCTTATCCATTCTGATGGGGCTCTGAAGCTCCAAAACAAAATTGCAGAACATCATCTTTCCTCTTTCACCAAGCAGACAGAAACCCTATCACAAGCGATAGCTGTGTTTTGTGCCTATCCACAAACCTCCTTCTTTAGCTGTCTTTTAAAATAATACACGAGCAACACAACAAACTTCCCTCTAACAGCAACCCCCAAGAGTGACAGTCATATCTGATTTCAGAAAGTTCATTAACTAGATAGACCACCCTCTTCCTGGAGAACTGACTTTGCCTCTGAGAGACGCTTCTGCCCTCCACCCAATTTGAGCAGGAACTACCCACCCCAGGCACGCACCAGGGTAATCTGTACATTAAAAAAGCAGGAAGTTTTTCTTCCCCATGCAGAAAGGCTTTGTAACCGTGCTCCTGTGGGACATTAGCAATTTGGGTTGCACAAACAAAATCCGAGAAACTTAGTTTAGAACAACTCCTTGAGAACTCCCCTTTGTTCTGCACCTCCTGCCCTCGCCCC
>NW_010104805.1:23571-26087 GCF_000699245.1 Pterocles gutturalis | reverse complement strand
TGGTGGTCCTGACACCAAGACACTGTCACCGTTGTTTGCTTTATCAATATTAAATGAACCTCAGAATAGCCAGATGTGATGATGTTTTCTCAGGATTCATTGGGAAACCACAGGAGGACCAACAAGGCTTGCTTCCCAGACCAAGATCTAGAAACAAGATCCACCTCCTTCAGGCAGCTTCCCACTCAACTATTTGCCTCACTACAGCAATGCTCAAGGGACCGCTCCTGAGAAGTTCCCAGCAGAGTACTACTGCCTAGAGGTATCGGTAGCAGGGTTGCTACCGAAGAGATGAGCCAGCTAGAGCCAACACAACTCTTCCATGTCCTTGTACACTGCTGTAGCACAGTCTGAGCAGATGCCGTGTTATTCAGAAGACCAGCTACTCGTCACTGTGAATTTACTGTCGGCGTATCCTTCATCAGCACCAAAGCCAGATGAGGTAAGAACTGTCTGACCTGGCAAGAACGTGCCCATGTGAGCAAGACCAGTAGTAGTAGGAGATTCCTATCTTTCAGTGAATTGATATAGACCATATCTACGCTTGAGTCCAGAGTTGTGAAGCTGGTGTGGACACCGTCCAGGTAGCTCTAAACCAGCTGGCTCACATGCTGACAGCAACAAGGCTACAGAACGTGCTCTGGTTGGCAAAACCCAGCCGAGCCCTGAGTAAATATTTGTGCAGCTACTACTCTGAGCACCATACGGTTATCAATACATCTGCTGATACTAGTTCGAGCTGCACTCAAAGCCCTAAGGCTGAAGTACAGACATAACCTTGTAGAACAGTTTATAAAAAGAAGCTCTGTTGTATTTGACCTTCATATTTTTTTAATTTTCTTTTCCAAAGACTTTTACTACAAGAAGAAACACGAACAACCACTTTTACCAGCCAGAGTCCAGCTACCCACCTCTGATAACCCACTAAAGAAAGGAATAGAAGAGAACAGGGAAAGTTGGTAAGACGGTGTTATCATTTAACTGCCCTTCTTTCTAATCCTATTGATTTCTTGTTATTATTTTCCAAATGAAGGTACATGGAAAATGGTTTATTTGCACGGAGGAAGAGGCCATTACTGATGTGAAATGTGCTGTTTCTTGATTGCTTCCATCGCTGAACACGCGGAGCTGTCTCAGACCTAGCTGGCCAGATAAGCTGGGGAGGAGGGTGGGTACTGGAGAGGAGCCTACAAGATGGGATGACATGGCAGAGTTGGTGCTGCCAGACAAGCTGTTGTGATGAGCAGCCGGGAGACAGGTTAATAACAAACAACACCCTTTGGAGTTGGCCGAGCAGCGCACAGACACTCGCCAAACCAGGGGCTCCTCCTGTCGTGCAAAAGCTTTGGCAATAATGCGTTCCAGCTCACATGGGTGAGGAAATGAAGAGAGCACGAAATGAAGAGCAGAGCTGGCGGTGATAAACGAGTCCTGAAGGATTTGTGGCCAAGTAACGGGGAACGTACACAGCACGCCCTGTTTACAAGCAAAGAGCAGGAGGCCGAGGCACGTCAGGAACTGAAGGCTGGCTCCTGTTCTGGAGGAGGAGGAGGCGACAAGTGCTGGATGATAGTGAGGAAATCACGCCATGGTTATTTGTTTTTAAGTAACACTACAGGTCAATGTGTAACTGACCAGACTTTCTATTTGGTTACTTTGAAATCAATGCAATTATGTCAAAAAAATTGAAACGAACATGAGGAAAACAAGGATGAGGAAACATCAAAACAGTTGGTAAAGTATAGGTAGGGAGTAAGAACATGAACTAGATAAAAGTTGAGTGTGGAAGTGAATTTAGCACCATAACCTAAAAATAGACACTTCAGCAGCAGGAGGTGCTGAAGAGATATTACAAGATGTCCAGATGATGTAATAGTAGCATTGTTTTAGCTGTCTGTTCTCTACCACTTCTCATACATTTATGAGGCATTTTCACAGAAAATGCTTTTCTTCTGTTGGAAAACAAACAAACAAATACCCCCCCTCCAAACAAACAAACAACAAAGGACTCAAAGTGAGGAAAGAAAATGGAGTCCTCAGGCACCCAGTGGATGGTATGAAGTGTTTTAGGCTATTGCAAAGTCTTTAAAAAAAAAAAAAAAAAAAGGCAGCTTTGAATAGCATGAGTAATCTGAATTAGAGATTAGCGCTTCCATTGTCTTGCTTTGCAACTGAAGAAAGCCCCTATGTTAAGCTTGCCTTCTTTTGACCACGGTGTTCTCGTCCTAATCACAAAGGTATGTCTCATCCTAAACCTCACCAGCTTCAGAGTTCAAGCCATTCCTAAACCCGCCTTTGCAGTGAGAACTTGGGACCTTATATTAATCTTCAAGCACTCTTGGGTCTTCAAACGGAGTCAGAGTCCATACGACAGCCCAGGTGGAGTTTGTGTTCTTTTGTCAAGGAGCAGGCTTCAGGAGAAAGTATGTCTGAAAAAGCTTTGGCTATCTGAGCATGCAAGAGAAAATAGGTGTTGAAGCAGCAGAAAGAGTGCCAAGACAGACGGTCAGCGTGAA
>NW_010104805.1:0-23547 GCF_000699245.1 Pterocles gutturalis | reverse complement strand
TGCCTCCCTGCTGACCAGTCTCTGACCTGAGCCTTGCAGTATTGCAGGTCAGCTTTCCAGGCGTCTACGTGCTTGTTCTGCAGCTCTGAAGAGTTATACTGAGACACCATGATGAGTGCTGCTTTTATAGCCCTCTTTACTTAATGTGCAAGTTAAGGAAGACAAAAGCCAATTTGCTTCTAACATCGCTTCTCTCAGCGTCTCTAATGTTTCTGCTTCTGAATCAAAGGAGGCATTCTACAGTAAGACACTAATAAATAGATTTTCCTTTTTTTTTAAAGAAGCGTTTTCCCATCTTTAAGACATTTCTTTGGCCATGTGAAATTCAGATTTGTTAACTTGCCCTACAAACAGCAACTCATTTAGAAACAAATTACAAATATTAGATCGAGACAGTGAACTTGGTAATGCAGTGCTGCCACATCAGTCGTAGAATAATGCATCTTAATGAAGGCTTCCCATGTGAACAAACCATTATATTTACAAGCTTTTCACAGTTAATGACCCAGAACTGGATAACGAAACTCACATTTTTAGTGTGGTCCTCTGTCAGCAAAAGTATACATATTAATAATTGATGCTGCTGTAAAAATAGGACATAATAGGAAGATTCCTGAGTTTGTGGGAAAATAGGACTACATGGTCCATTAACTTAAAATGCTTATCTAATGTTTGATGGGCTTTCTCTTTAAAATCCTTGTTTAAATTAGTAAGGCAAAATGGACATTTGTCTAAAAGAGAATTTTATTCCAACCCATCAGTCACAAGTATGCTGATGAGAGCGCTGCTTGATTCTTCTGTTCTTCTTCCCCCTTATCCTCCCCAAAGAGCATTTAGGTTTTATGAAAGTGGAACACCGACCAGTAGAAGGAAGAAAGAAGATCCTTACACATCCCTAGCCAGTGTGACCAAAGTCTCTGTACGTGTTCCCTTTTTGACTCAGGACCTCCATTGCACTGATCACTCCTGTCTAGCCTGAAAAGCCTGGCTTTCTGCTGAGTCAGCTCCGCAGCCCTTTCCAACGCAGACCACTTGATTGTTCATTATAAAGCACTTAGAGGTGTGCAGGCTGGCTGAACATGCTTTAGGCTATGGTTCTGCATCTAGGAGGCCCCATGCTGAGGATGTAACTGCTCTTCAATTGTTCCATTACGACTGCGCTTACCAGGAAAGATAGTCTTAATTTCAATGAAACAAACACATTTCATTTTATTTCACGTTTTAAGGCTAGCATTCAGATTATGCCTGAAAGGTATATGTGCTGCAGCTTTTATTGCTGAGTACTTAATTTAGGACAGCTTCTTCTTTTCTTAGCCCTGGAACAGCACAGCTGAAACACACTGAATGGTTTTATGGGGCTCCTTCAGTATGTGTTCTGCTCCAGACAGCATTGTCTGTAATTGGAATCTTTGGCAGGTGTAGGAGTTGTGTAGCATTTTGCTGTAGATTGCTCATTTTCAGAAGTAGCATAGTTTGCTTCTCTGAAGGGCTTTATTTCCTAAGCAAAGTACTTTTAACAGTTATTTTTCACCAGTAGTGAAAGTGAGATTTTTATTTTTTTATTTTTTATTATTTTTTTTTTTACATTTGGACTACACAGATGAGTAACTCCTCACCAGTAGACTAAATGCATTCACAACCTAAGCAACTGTGGTCCTGTTCTTTACTGAATTTAAATCATGATCCAGACTCTCTTTAAAGAAAGTTGGATATCAGAGTTAGCTATGTTCTTGCTTTCTCATTTCCTTAATGTATTTTGTCTGAGCGTATTTTAAAAATGTCTCTTGCCTTATGAAGATTGTATTTGTGTAGGTTCCATGGCACACAAATGGTGATAGCCACATCAATTATATGGCTCAATTCCTAAATTAGGCTCAAAAAAGGAACAACTGAACAAAATATATTGCATTCATTAAAGCTTCCCCACAATATGATTCACTTCAATGGCTTTGCCAATTAAAGTAATTGTCATACCCATTCAAACAAAGCATTTGTAGTAAGAGGCCTTGTTAGAAAAATATTGAAAATGGCTGTTTTATAGATTTATATTGTACATATATAAAATATTGACGTGCAGCACTCTTTAATAAGATGCAAGAAAATTTAAAGTGGATAAAACATTTATGTTTATGACCATATAAGTTTATATAGTTGTAGTTATTTTTATTTTTGGTATTATACCTGGGCATGCTGTCAAACTTCTACTAAAAATGGCAAGTATGTTTTTGGACTCTGAAAGGCAGTGATTTCATTGTTAGGGTGACTCCAGCCAATGAAAGCCAGACTATTTAGCGGGCTTCTTGATTCCCAGCGTATTTCTATCTCAAAAATAAGCGGGTTTACAATTTCTATTGAAAACAGGACAGATTAGTTATCGCTGCTCAGATGTGTAAGTACGCCTGGTGAAATAACATCTAACTTTGTGCTGATATCTAAACGTCATCTGGGTTGCAAGTAAAACAAAAGTCAGTTTAATCTTATGTTTGATAAAAGCAGGCCTGGTGTGTAGCACTACCGTGACTGCCCGCTGTCAAGAGCTGAAGAAATATTTTAAATTTCACGAATTTACGGAGTTTGCAGTTTGTTAAATCCCATATAATATTTATTTAGTCATAGTCTGATGTTTACACAAAAGGCTATTCTGGGAAATGCCAATTTTTTTTTTCTTTTTTTCTGACGGGATGAAATGGATTATATTTATCAGGAATTCAAAGAACAAGGAATGTTTGGCAGGCTGTTTTCTCAGATATAAATAAAAGCATTATCCAAGACAACATGCCTAAATTAGGGTATGTTCAGAAGAGGTAAGGAGGAAAGAACAGTGCTTTAAGACCTTTTTTTTATTTAAGACCACATAGATCCTTTAATGTGAAAAGTTTAGAAGAAGGAAGAATGGTGGAAATATTATGTGAGAAAATAATAATCAGCATGTATTGTGCCACTAACTCTTTGGTAAGGGCTGAAATTACAGAATAGAGCTGCGTGAGTGTAAATCAATAGATGTATCTGTGAGATGAGAAGGTGTTTATGTGTATACATGTCCAAAGCTTGCAGGTCTCAGCCCTGTAAATTGTTTGAGCATGTAGAGCACTTGGGTCCAATGGCACTTATTACCTGTGCTTGTCAAGTGAAAACAGGAGCAAGGGGATGTCCAGGCCTTCAGAGAAATCCTGCCTCAAAGTTGCAACATTAGGCTGAGCCCCCAGATCGGGATGGATTTTGTCTTGTCTTTTTGTCTGCCTTGTTCCTATCCTCCTCCTACCCTTCCACAAATCAGTCTGATTGCAAACTGCTTATCCTAACATTTTATGTTAAAACCAGTTTTTCCTCTTTCCAGTAGCCTGTGTTCTGAGATTGTAACTTCCTGCAGGGTCTACCCTCTTACGAGCATCTGCTGGGGAGAACGCTGAGTGTAGATCTGCTCTTAGGCTGGGGTGGTTTTGCACCACCCTGAGACAAAGTGGTTGCCAAAAACCAGTTCACAAATCCAGTTCCACCGGGCTGACGGTTAGTTTGCACTGCAGCAAAATGAAACAGTCACTGCAACCTCTACCCGGGGAATTTATAAACGCCAGAAACAGTCAAATGGAAGTATGCACCAGTTTAAAAACTGCAAAAAATGGTATGTTAGAATAGAGCTCAAAACAGAGCAAGGAAATAGAGGTTCGTTTGGACAGCCCGTGCATGTTTTCCAGACAATTTAATGAGTTTTCTTGCAACATCAGTGTGGTCAGTGTGGCTTAAATTCAGACCTATGCCTGGAACATTGGTTATGGTGGTCATGCTGGAGCTGGTAGTAAACAGCGTTGTGGCCGCAATGTGAGGAAGATCAGGAAACAGGTCAGGATACAGTTATCAAGATATATGTGCTCTTAGTGAGGCTTGCTTCTCTTTGCAAATTAAACCAGTATTGCAAATTGTGATTTATCGGCGATTTAGAAAAACACATGCTGTTTCTGCAATTAAGCTTTCATAAATAATAATAATAATGAGCCTTTACTTTTGGGCCAAGAAAAATCTTTGCAACGTAGGCTTCTACTCTGTCATCAAGCAAAAGATTAAACAGAACCAAATTCCAGAAAAGATGCATAAATTTTTCTGAAGTAAGTAGACAGTAAAGAAAATAATAGTGAATTAAGTAAAAGACTGGACAATTCCTGGTCTTTGCACATATTTCCATATTTTTTTGGCCAATACAACTGAGTTTTTCCAAAAAATAATTACTCTGAACTTCAAATGCACTAGCTCTTTTTTGCAAAGTAGTCTTTATATGAAAATAACTTAGACATTTTTTAAATAGCTATAATTATAAGAGAAATTATATTTATCGCAGTAAAAGTCAAGCCTCCTTTGGGATGGACTTGGAGTAATGGATGGCTAGGTCTTCTAATTTATCTAAGTCGTGCAGCATTAGAAAAGCAAATTCAACATATTTACACATGAAGATCAGTGGTCATTTTTTAGGGGGCTGACGTGATCATACATCAAAGGGGCCTGACCTTTGGGGCTCTCTGCCTATCTGTCAGTGTGAGCCAATGCCTGCTTGCCACTCACTTCCTTTGGAGACCATGGAAGGGAATGTAGCACGAAAAGTAAAAGGGAAACACAAATAGGGAATATAAAAACATTGGAAAGATGAACAGATTATTTTTTTTTAATTTAGAGGTATCTGTTTTTTCCCTAAATTCTTTGATTATATACTTGATAAAGAGTAATGAGTCTGAGTGCAGAGCTGCAAACATCAATTCTCTTGCCTAAATGGAGGTCAGGAAACAAATGCACTATATGTTTGGTTTTAATTCCCTTCATCCCTATGATCATATAGATTTCCTCCCCATAGACTAGGCTATTTACATCCTAGTTATCAGTTACTCCTACTATTGGCCACCATGAAAAGAGTGCTTGGCTGTGAACCCTCCAATAACTGACACCAGACTTAGATTTCCTTCCAAAGACTCTAGTTTGAAGACCCGACAGAAACTGTCATGGGATTTGATAGGAAACGATCCTGTGTTTTGCCAAAGGTATAGCTTCTAATTAATTTCCAGTAGTCTGCAGTAGTTAAAATCTCTGGGAATTTTCTTTGTCTTAAACAGAGGCAGAATCAGCACCCAAAGCTCTGTTTATCTGTGCTGGCCACATTTACTGTTAATGATCAGCAGATATTAAAGGCAATAATCTGTAAGGTGTTATCTGTGTTTAATGTGGTAAAACTTGGGTAAATGCACGTTACTCCCTAAAGGTAAGATTTTAAGGTCATTCTTAACTGTTGATACTTGTTTGTCAGATGTATGCTATAGGCACAAGTAGTTTTCATAAACCTGTAACGTAGCTAACGGCAATTCCCTTGCTGGGCAGGAAAATAATCCAAATTGGGAGAAGCAGAAAGCATGTTTTAATTCAAAATTAAATGAACTGTAAGAGCGTGGAGGTATATATAAACCTACCAAACACAGAGCAGTGACTGTTTCTGTAAGGTGGTGCTGTGCAGCAGCTTTACTAGAACTTGGTACAAGGGCTGTGCCACTGGAGCTGGAGTTGGAGAGAGCTGTGAGGGTTGACAGCCTAATTACTGCCTAATGAAGGCACCCAAAGGACTGGTGGTGGTGGCCAAAGACAATGTCAAGGGTAAAGAGTTTATCGTCTTTCTCAGGTCCTTGCTAGGAAGGAAGCTGTTGGTGGGAGGAGGAGATGTACCTTCTCCGACTGTGGGAGGAAGAGGTTCCTTCGTCTGGAAGGGGTGCTTTCGTATGTTTCTTTCACCCCACACAATCTAACTGACCGTGGACAGCTGTTAATTTCCCTGTACTTTTGCAGTATGACTTGAGGAATATTTCACTTATTTCCATAGGGACTTAGGGAAATATGGACGTATTAGTGTTGCGTCCCTTTTCCCTACTCTTGACATACATACACGCTGGCTTGCAAAGGGGTGGGAGAAGAAGACTTAGCTGCTTTAATTCTACTTCAGGCATAAGGTAGCTTAAGTGTCTTGCAATTATGAGTTGAAAACTGATTAATAACATGTCCTTGCTCTGTCATGCCTGGCCTGGAACCCAGGGCAAATTCTACGCTTCCTGTTTCCACATCTGCTGCATACATTGGACTATGTATATGTGGCACAAAAGCATGCGGTGTAAGACAAATTGTGCTACTTCTGTGCCATCTATCATTTCAGCTTAGTTCTGTCTTCCTTAGAGACTCTTTTTAAAATAGGAAGAATCTTAGAAATTAATTTCTCATCTTGTGCTAAATTACAAAAGTCTAAAGAACAAACAGGCTGTGGCATTTTATATTCTCTAGGCAGCACTACTTACCATCCCCAGAAATATCATTTCCTCTTCTCTCATTTTCTCTGTTTTCTTGCGCTGGATATATCCACGCCAAACCTGAATTGTAAACAAAACTCTAATGAGATAAATGGGTCTTGTTACAGCTTCCTTTACTGTGGCAGACACAGGAAAAAACAAATAGAGGAAGGAAAGGCACAATATACAATTGAAACTATTACTCTTTAACAGGTTGCCATCTGCTATTTTTGTTTAAAAAAAATTCTGAGGTTTGTTATCCCCTCATACTAGTATATCTAGCTTCTAAAACCAGCAACATCAGGGGTTCCAAAAGTGTTTGGACTTAAGACTTAGACTGAGCTCCTGTTCTCATCAGGCTGAATTGTCTAAATTATTAATGTGTAATAATGAATGTTTTTCTGGAATTCAGCGGTGATCTCCCTTTCTCATCTTTTCAAGCTATTTCTTTCCCCAGAGATCACAGGAAAAGGCATTAATTCCCTGAGATTCCAAGGGGATGCCAGAAAGAGCAACTGAGGTCATAAAAATCAGAATGGAAAAACAGCGTGTAGGTTATAAAGTCATCCTGTATTGCCAGTGCAGGACTGTTTCCATTGATGCCTATCTAGGGTCCTGTCTCATTTTGTTAAGTGGTTTAAATGATGTATTTCACCTTGCTAGACACCCTGAAAGCTATCGTTTCAGAATGCTTCCCGTCCTATGAGCTGTGTTTCTGCCTACTGCTGTTCTCCTGAACAAAACATTGTCATTTGGTTCTGCCGGAGCTATTGTTAAATTGGAGATTTCACCTTTTGAATGCAAGTGGCAGCATCATCTGGATTTGGACCCATCTGGTCCTGTAGTTTAGGTTGTCTTTTTCTATTCTCTCCAAGGTAAATTTTCTTTATGAATGCTGCTCGATGACGGCCTTGGCGAGCCCGTTCTGCAACCTGGATAATTTTAATGGCTTCTTCTAGTGTCATGGTCTGGAGAGGTTCCTTCAACAGCACAGCCAAAAAGGAATAGACAAAGCAAAGTATTAAGAGTTCTGTGTTTTATTAATTGTTTATCTCAGCAAACAAAACAAGCAATGAACTTCTTGTGAAAACTTTCTAAGACAAAAAAAAAATCCCTGTCACAAACAGCAGAGGCTCCTCTCTAAGTGCTATCTTGCAATATCTTGGAAGTTTGATACCATGAGTGATGTGTTTTTCTGAGGACCTTTAGGAGAAAGTGAACCTGACGTTTTGATGTATGACAAGGAAAGCCTGATGCTATAGTGGGAAGCAAGAACGGCTCTAGAAGAAGATATAAAGAACCACAGGGCTTTGTCTTATTAAAAGGATAATTTCTTAGGCTATGGGATGCCTGCCTTTTACTTTTCTGAAGGGATGGGTTTCTGGATGTGCTGCTGGGACCCCAGCTCTCTTGCTGAATGGAAGGACAGCCTGCTCTTGGTCACCCCAGCCCAAACAGAAGAGGCTTGGGGAAAAACAGAACAGTGCAGCTGGAGAGAGGGACTCTCACTCCTGAGAACTCTTGTTAAATCCTCATACTCCCCATGGAAAAACTGAATTATTGGCCTTTCTTGATGTTAATCCCCCTACTGGAGACAGTTCACATTTGACGCTTCTATACATATTGTGTGGAGCTCACTATATCACACTTTCAGCAGGGCTTTCTATAACAGAATTACAAAGAAGGAGAAATGATGTGCAGAGCAGACTTCTCTGAACTCCACTGTTTTTTATTTATGTCGGACTGCTTGTAACAACACTGCTACAGACGCTGAAGAATGTGGAGCTCGATTACACAGCAGTTAAGATTTCCTGAGTGTACATGGCCTGCTATAGTGCATGCACAAGTGCTGTCAGCCCTCCAGCAATCCCAGTAGAGATTGAATTGGAAGTCCAGCACAGGGCACTGGACTCATACTGTGTAAGATTACGTTATTCATGTTTGTAAAATCCTCTGCCTCTCTTGTGGCATCCTGGCAAGGGAGACTTAGACCCTGCTAGAGGCTGAAGTGCAAGAGCTGGTGCTCTCAGGTGAACTAGCTGTACACCAGACAGTATGCCATCCTGAAAAAGGGTAAGAGTAGAACCGTGGGAAACAAAAAGGTTCAAGATGTAATGTGCCAAAACCAAGGACTGCCACAGACCAACACCCGCCTACCAGAAGAGCAGAGAATGTACTCAGAGATTTCCTGTGGAGGTCAGGAGGATGGCAGCTGCCCATTTCAGTAATCTAGCAGAGAGCCTGCGCTCTCTCTGCAGGCTGCCTCTGTCTGACTGGGACCATTTCTCACCCTGGGAACCTTCCCTCCGCTGCTTTCTGGGATCAATGCGCAGCCTTCCCTCAACAGCACAGTTACTGGTGGAGAATTCAAGGGCTGGGGCAGCGCAGCAGTTTGACTAAGCGGTCTGATCGGGACTGTCTCTATGAATCTATGAATCTACATTGTCGAGACATGGAGGCACAGTTGTTTATTTCAAGGGGTTAGCAATGACTGCTTGTAGGCAATGCGCCATTTCCAAAAGGTCAGAAGTATATAAAATCCAGAACAGCCTCTACTGGAAGCGCTCATGCACTTCTTTGTAATGGCTTTTGCTCTGCCAAAACTCAATTTTCTACTCCTCCTAGCAGCTGCAGCTCTCTAGCTGTACAGAAGAGACTGCAGTCATTGTTCAGAGGTTATAAACAACTGAATGCTAACAGTTGTGCTGACGTGAACTCTTGAGTTTTGCCCCTTCCAGTCAGGAGTCCTGGCTCAGTAAAACTTAAGCCCAACTTGATTTCAGTAGGACTAATTACGTGATGAGAGTTAGCTAGACAAATAAAGCACCTACTAAACTTGGCCAAAGTGCTGCCCTTTCTCTGACACTCGCACACATACAGCAGGGTTGATTCATTGCAGTCTTCACCAGACTCAAGATGTGACTGGGTATTGTTAGACAGGAAAATTAAATGATACTTTCTATTTGTGCCTTGTCTGTAAACAGACTTTTACTTCCTAACTACTATAAAAATACTTCTCACTTCAGTGGCTCCTGTTCAGACAAGTGTGGCTATAAGCTAAAAAAGTTCAGCATGTTATTATGTAGGTATGTGGTATGCTTACCTCTGTTTGCAGTCCAGCATTGAGCAAAATCTGATTGAGGTTTTTCTCCCTCTGCTGCAGGACTTCCAGGTTTTCTTTAATGAAATACCTTGGGATAGGTACTTCTATGTCTTCCTAAAAGAAGAAATAGTCATGAGCTTTTTAGAACTGCATTAAAATCATATTACTTATTAATTGAACACCTCTACAAAGCAATTAAATTGGACTGAGATTGTTGAATATTTTGGAGTATTGGGGAATTTGACCTCTGTAACAGCTGCTGAGCTGTTACTTTGCAATTACTTAAGGCTTAATTCAACAAAAACAAATAAATCAACTCAGTTTCTGAACCACAGCAGCCCAGAAATCTTTCTTTTTATAATGGCTCAATTATATTATCAAACTGTTAAAATATTTGGCAGGGTTGCCGGAAATTTAGACATGATTTCCACCAAATTGAATACCTCTGGTTGTACAATCATTCCACTTCTTTTTTTAATCAACATGAAAAATAGATCTGTTTTCATGCATTTTTTTTTTTAACCATTGCAAGGAACCAAGGCATAATTCTGTTTGTCTGCAGGTATTCCTACCTGTAGACAAACTGTTACTGTCTGTGACTGTGATATCTCAGTCACCTCTCAAAATCAGGTGTGATTAGAAGTGGCTGTCTTTACTCATTTCCTTCATTAAAAAGATGTAACTGATTCACATTTTTACTGATGCTTCTTCTGTAGAATTTTACTCTTGTTGAGAAATTAAAAAGAGACAGAGAGTCAGACAAAAAAAACTAACCCAAAAGTTAAGATGCTGCAGAGTGACATAACCTATTCTATGTATTGAAGACTGGAGACAATTCTTCAAGAATAACTGCTGGTAAGTATACTTCTTTGGCAGTGAGTGGAATGTGTCTTCGTAGGTCTGGATCATACTGCTGCTGTGCTCCCTATGATGTTTTAGCAACATCTGGAATATCTTATCAAACAAATGATTCGCCCAGAGGGACAGGAGGAGACAGGCAGTACAGTTACCCTGTTGTGCTGCTCATGAGGAGTTGCACAGTCAAGTCACACAATAATTTGTCCCCAGGTATATGTGGGCACTTGGTCCTTTTGCCCCAGGAGCCTGAGACAGGTACAAGAACTTGATGCTGCACTAGCAGTGCTCTGTGTTCTGTCTGCTGCAGAAAACTGCTGGGCTTTGACCCGCTCAGGGAGACCTTTGACTCGATCCGTTGCCACCTCTAGTGTGGACAGATCCAGAGGAGAAAAGTGCTGGCTGTACTGAACAAGCCACCGCTCCTGCCTTGACACGGGCGTATGGTGAACGTGCAGTTAGTGAGCTCTAGGGCCTTCCAATTGCTAGAGAAAAAAATTGCAGGGCATGCTGTGGCCAATGCAAACAGCCACTGTGAGCTGCCAACGTAAAGATTTCATTACTAATTCCCTCAGCTGCACACTGCAGACTGGGACATCCCTATTACGGCAGCATAAGAAAGCTTCCAAGGAGGGACTGTGTTTCTCCCTGTTGATTTTATCAATGCAGAAGTCTGGTCTGCTAAAGTTTATGAATATTTATCTTGTTAAGCTCCCTGTTTGCACCTTCTAACATCCTTGACTGTTGATGGAAATGATTATATGTTGTACTTGAAGAGTGCGAATTGCTCTAGGATAGATGACAAATCTGGCTGTCTTTAGGTATGAGAAATCAAGAGGTTTGTCTGGACACCCTTGCGCTGGATGAGAGGGCTTTTATGGTGTCAGGTAGCAGTGCGAGTCAGTGTAGGGGTGATATCTAACCTGGGCCTTAATTACAAGTGATTCTGGACTGGGAATTTACTGACTGTAAAAGATCAAAGCCATAATGCTGGGGCTGGAAGGGGTGGGGAGCAGGGAGCCTGCTTCTCTTCATAATCTCTTTTTGAGGCCCAGCATTGGAAAGTTAGGCTTGTAATGCTTAACCTCAAGTCAAATTTGCAGCTTTTTAGCAGCATGGGATTTGTGTATCCACATACCTTTACAATTAGCCCAGGAAATGGAGTGACTGTTGGAAGCTGACTGTACAAAAACACAAGGCATGCAACTAAAGAAAGATGAAGCTTGGCCTTACAATGATACAGTAAAAAGAATGCAATATCATTGCATGAGACACAAAATGAGACTCCTCTGTTGTGTTCTCTGCCTACAGTTCTGCTGGGTTTTAGCCCATGATAATACAGTAAAAGGAACGGCTAGAGATATCCTTCGTGGGCACATTCTTTAAGAAACAGCAGTTATTTGTCAAGTACTGGCCAGTAATTTTGTTTTGGAACCAAAAATATGGGATTACCTTATAAAAAAATCCTATAAATCTGTACTCCTGTCTATTATGGAAAATAATGTTTTCTTTGAAAAACCCTGAAATCTTTTCAGTGTGGTGTTTTTTTTTCTTTTTCCTTTTGTACTGGGTAGGTATGCCATGCCTTCTTAAAATTAAGGTGTGGTGCAGGAATTTGAATTCATGCTTGTTTTTAATAGATGTCAAGCATGACTTTTCAGACTTGCCAACTTTTTGCTGCAGGTGGATTTAATGATAAGTCATGAAAACAGCAGTGCTTAATGATTTTGAACTATGATTTGAAGGATCAATATCACCAGAGATGTGTTTATACTCTCCAGTATGCCTTCTGACAGTTTAAAATAGCTCTTTGCCATGGTTAATGCAGAACATAAAGAGCTGGTGAAAGTGCATGCAATTACTATCCTAAATTTGTCAGTGAAATACACATGCAATTGCATGTTTGCAACTCTCAAAATAATGCTATAATGAGATTAGGCAACCTACCTCGTGTTATAACTGGGATCCTGAAACCAGCAGTAATTTCAGCTACAATTCTTTCTTTAGAAAAGCTGTTAGCAGCGACAGCTAAATTTAACAATAGGTGGAGCTGTCTGCGTGAGAAGTAACCACCTTTGTGCAGATAATTTTCCATCCTGCTTTTAGAGAGCGCAGGTTCAAGACTTTGCCTTGTCGTTTCCATCTGGTTTAGCAGGCTGGCTGTCAGGGGGCTGCTTTTGCATCGGGCAGTCCTGAACCCTGGATGTCGAATACGCTCCCAGCTCCTGCCTCCTTTATGAGTCAAGACTTGTCTCAGATTTCTCATTTTAGTAGTTTGTTGTGCTATGAACTAGGAGACCAGACTTTGCAACTTTTAGCATCACCTCTCATCTCTGGAAGAGGCCCAAGGGCAGGCTGATTCAGAGTGATGCAAAGGGCAGACTGAAGTGGCCTGTAGCTTGGTCATCAGTGGCCCATTTTCTATCTAATCCCCCACTAAAATTGGGCAGAGTCAAGCTGCTGTGAAGCCGTCTAAGCTAATATGACTTCATGCTAGGACATGTGCAAGTGAAAGATTCGCAGAGCCTGTGCTGCTGCAGAGATGCAGAAATATTTGGTCAAACATATCTGCTTTTAAAATTTTGCTCCAATATCTAATGCTCATCATAGACCAAATATACTCTGATCTTTACTAAAAATGCCATAATTACGGATCACCCTGTACACACATGTGCAGGAAACTAAATCACTTGTTAGAACTTTACTGCCATTAAATGTGACCGTCTTTCAAACACAGGATAGGCAAAATTCCTATGAATTTGCTCATAATAGAGGTAGACCTACCGGGAGAAGCTTTAGGTCTTCCAGGATATTATCCATGTAATGGAACTCTGACTTCTCCAGCTCCACCATCTCTTTTTTCAGCTCCAGGATCCGGCCAATCACGCCATCCAGCCCTTGCCGAATAACTGTCCGTTTCTGCCGGTGAAGGAGTTGGTCATGGACTGTCTCCAAGTTACGGAAGATTTGCATGTATTTGATGTAGGAAGCAGCTAACATCCTGAATACTTTCACGCGGTCCTTCTCTGGCTGGACGAACTCTTCTCTTTCTCTCTGGAGCTGGATGTCAAGCTCTTTCTGGGCATCTCTCCACATCTTATTGTAAGTGCTGATTGAAAAGAGGAGACTATGTTAACCTGACGCGAAAGCAGGAGTTAGCACACAGTGATGCCAGGGCTCTATGTGTGTGCATTTCTCAAAAAAGCAAGCCTCGAAATGTGAGCCACTATAAAGAGATTTTTATCTACAATGTGTTTTAAAAAGCATTAGCAAAAATTTTTTCTTTTTGATTGTTTTAAAAAATAGGAATCTTAAAATGCAGTTTTATTCAAGACAGCTTGGAAGTTAAGAACTTTGACTTGATCCTTAACACGCTTGAAGCATCCTTCAAATGCTTGAAGCTACAACCCCTAATAGTGCCACGAGCTTAATTCAGTTGTGCTAATTGAGAAGATGATTTAATAGAAAAAGTGTCTCCGTCCAAACCCCTCATGATGGGTGGAGGTCTGTTTTAGGTCTCTCTGTGTTTGGGATGAGGACCAATTGATGTTCCCAAAGTCTGTGTTGCTTTCTGCCTTTCTGAAGTGGCTGCTTGGAGCTAATTGTAGGGTAAGGGCTGTACTGGTGCCAAAGCTAGAGTGTAGCTGTGGGCTCTATTTCAAATGGGAAGTGAGGAAAAGAATTTAATTTCCTTCCATGGTAGCAACTGTTGCACTCTAAGCAATCCCTAAACATCTGGTCCAGGACGTAGAGGTTTATGTGACATGGAAGATAGCAGCTAAGGCTAGCTGCATTTCCAGAAGTGACAATGCTGCTTACTTGGTAGTTTTGGGAGGAATAGGTGCTCTGATGTGAGCATGGACTGGTTGTCATCGGCTTTTCATAGTAACAGCGGATCAGCGCAGAATATTGTGGGAAACCATCCTAGAGGAGCAAGAAATGGACTCTGGACAGTGAGGCTTTTACTCAGAGAAGAGCTCAAGCAGCAGGTTTGTCATTGAAAGGTGCTAGTATCTGTGGCAGGGAAAGGCTCTTTTAGGTCCTGTTGTACTCTGTAATCTCTCTTTGCCAAGTGGCGACTCTCTCCTGGGAGTGACAGGCGTCCAAAAATCTGATGCCTTTGAAAATGCTTCTCTACTAGCACAGCTAAGAAATTTCTTCTGCACTGAGACTCAATGATACTGGGAGAAAACCAGTTGATTCACTTTTCCAGGTTTGCAGGAGGAGGGGAAAACTGGGCTAAGGTAACAGGGAAAGCTGACTCTTGTTTCTTAGATCTAGAAATAAAGGCTATTGGCCTCAATAGTGCAATCTAGACCCATCCATGTGCTTAACCTAGCTATGCCTTGCTGTTCCTGGCACCTCTCGAAGAAGGATGAAGGCAGGAGAAAGCCCTGCCTGCATCGATGAGCTTTCAGAGCAGCACTGAGGGAGTGCTTGTGTATTAATTCTGACAAGCAAGCTGGGCAGCTTCTAACATTGCTCGTACTTGGTAATAAATCCCTAAGTTGGAGCTCTGTCAGCTGACCTGATCATTCCCAGTCTTGGAGTACAGACCAGCCCGAGGCTTGTGCTGCCAGAGGGACCAGTGGGGTGGCCAGGACAAACTCCCTGGAGCATGGGGTGTGTGCTGTGTGTCCAGGATGCTGAGGGGGCTTATCAGGACTCCCTGCAGCAGTCAGCAAAAACACCAACAATCCGAACTCTTGCTATTGAATTTGCACTGGTAACTTTTCAAAGTGCGTATTATACTTCTCAGCTGAGCTGGGTTTCTGCAGGATGCAGCTGGTCTCGCTTTTCCTAACGCCTCTGCAGCCCACCCAGGTCTTTCCCCTTCCTTTTTTCCAACTTAATTTACATCCCATTGCACCTCCCCAATCACTCAATTGCAGCAATTAACCCAGGTGCAGGAGATAAACAAAAGAAAACCAGCAGAGTGGAGAAGATTGGCACAAACAAGACCAGCATTAGCTTTGACCGAACAGCTCTGCTGGTTGATCAATGGGAGTTTTGTACGTTTCCTCTGAAGTCAGGACACGGAAGAACGTAGACTGGTGTGAGGTTCACGGGGGTTTCCAGCGCAGAAGGCAACAAGGCAGTATTGTACTTGCTTAGCTCACAGACCATTTGATAGCGGGGAGGTTATAAATCTTTGAGGAAGCCCAGCCCTGTAGGTTGTCCCCACAACCCTACTGCTGATTTATGAACAGTGGGTACCCTTGGGCTAGAGCGTTCCGAATGCAGGTTATTGCACGGAGACAACAAATTGTACCGCAGCAAGAACCGACTCCGCGATTGTCCACTCCAATTTACCATAACCTGCCTTTGAGCCTCTTCTGGCTAAGGAATGTCAAGTGGTTCCTCCTGCTGAGCCAGTTAATATCCAGTTTCTCTTTATATTTTGAGTGACTTTTGGAGGCAGGAGGGGGATGGAGTGCTCCAGCCCTCCAGAGTACACTAATGTAAGGCAATATAGATGGAACATAATTGCTTCTGTAAAGCATGAGTTTATCAGGTAAGCATTAGGAGGATTGCAGGCACGTTGCTGTGGGTCAGATGTTAAGACTATGGATATTATGGTATGTTTGTAGCTTTTGCAGCAGTGCTCCTCTGTGTGAGGACAAAAGAAGGGACAGGCCCACTGGAAAATGAAGTATTGAAGGCAAGGATGGATGTGGAACTGCTAAATTTTCAGCTGTGATAAGCTGATAGCTCCTGGGTACCTGTTGCGGTGAGAGTGACTGACTTCCCGGGGGACCTGGCCCTAGTGCTTCAGTTCGTTAGGCAAGGGATGGGGAACAGCAGTGACTTGGCAAGTGGACAGTGCCCACAGAAATGTGATTTGAGTCTCTCTTTGGTTCACCCTGATTAAAAACTGGAGAACACATGCACAGCCACTTGTTTCCCCTCCCCAAAAGAGGTTTACAATAATTATTTCAGGTTTTACTAGTGTCCAAATGGGAGCCCTTCTGGACTAGTTGGAAGGATCAGATGTGCTTGGTCTTTATAGCCCTTTCTGGGGGATTTGGCAGAGCTGCTGTATTCCTGAGGAGCCCTTCAGCTTTGGCAACAAACGTGTTCAAGGGGAGTCAGAAGGAGTAACGTATGCCCTCAAGGTTACGTGCTAAAGGATGGGACTGACTCTCTTTGCCTGTTAATCAGACAGCATGCGACCCCATAAGCCCTAGTGTCTCTCTGCATTAACTTGTAAACTCCCTCGAAATTGCTTCCACGCACTGAGGGGGGAGCACAATGCAGCCTTGAGTGCGCTGGCTTTTTATTTACTGTTATGGTTCATCTCGTAGGTTAGTCCCCATTCTGTAATGGGCAGGTTGTGAGCTGTATCTATGCCTGAGGATGATATTGCATCAGAATTAGACTGGATTAGAGCATCTAACTAGCCTACTAGTGCAGGTAGCCAGCAGGACTGAGTCTAATTTTCCTACTCAAGGCCTAAGATTATTAAATCCTGGAAAAGAAAGAAGTCTGTCTCTTGAACTGTGCATGCGTACAGCAGTGTAAGTAATGCTGCAAACTGTCATAGCAACTACAAAATAAGAGTGTTATGGGGAAAATAAGCAATGCTGTAATGGGATAAGGAAAAAACACATCAAGTGACTTAACTCCAGAGACCCCAGAGTGCTTTCTGGCAGCTCACAGCTAAGAGGGAAGGTCAAGGTTTTACCTCCAAACCAGTGTCCCTTCTCTTCACTCCCAGAAAGCAGACAGTCTAAAACAAGGGCTTAAGAAGACTCTTTTGCCATAGCATGACTTCTAATTTGAATCTTGCTTTTATTGCTCAAAATAAAGCCTGACCTGCTTATTTAGAGGGAAGCTTAAAATACATTTTTCTGCTCAAGTTATAAAGAGATGGTTAAAATCCTGCCAAATTATGCATCACCTCATTTTAATATTCTAATATTTAATATTCCATTTTAATATTCCCTCTAACTCTGCATGTTTGCTTGACCCAGCTCTTCTTGCACTTAAAAAATCTGTCGGCTTTGAGTGCAGCTAAGGTTAGCTTACTTGGTTTTGAGACTTAAGCATGCCCTTCTTGAAAGGATTTGTGCTGAGCATGCAAACTGTCCCTTGGACCACTCTTGAGCCAGTAGTGGAATCTGGCATCAGTGGGGATACCTTTGTGTGTGTGGTTTTTCTTCTTTCCCCCTAAAGCGTCTCGGTGTTTTTACTCAGCTGCCAAAGGCAACGCTATTTCTCTTATTCCAGGACATGGCACAGTTTAAGCCGTCTCTGTCTCTGGATTTGTATGTGGGCTGAATGTAGGCTGCTTTGACGCCTGTTTTTTTTCTGGGCTCTGTGTCCTCTGAGGTTAGAAATATCTCACACTTTCACACGCTAGCCATGTAGATGCAGAGTGTAGTACCGCGTGCGCCCTACGGGTTTTTCTGATGGATGGGCACATGTAAAGAAATTTAAGGGAAAACATTTGAGAATGATTTGCCGCAGCGCTCTCCACCTAACGTGGAAACTCCTGTTTGATTAAACAAGTGCTAAATTGTGTGTGTTTTAAAACATTTCTGAAGCATCGATGCTGCCACTGCAATCTACCTGCGTTTCTTATTTCTCGGAAGATGACACAACCATGTTAGGCCATCTAACAGGGAATGGAGAAAGCAGCGGCAGGGCTTGTGAGAGCCAGGGGTGTGGAGCTGTGCTGCAGCAGGGATGGCTCTGCAGGAGCAGGGAGCCCAGCACCTATTCACCATCACTCAGACCAAGCCAGCAGTCATGGAGCGGAGGAGAGGTGGCTGAGGCTTGGGTCTGGCGTCAAGGAAGTGCATGCAGGGGCCAGTCCTCAGGGTCTCCTCTGGATGCTTGGGGCTTGACAGGTCAGGCATTGTGCTAAGCTCTGGGCAAGCACAGGGGAGGAAAACCCTGCCCTGCAGCCTCTGTGAAATAAAGAAACAAGAGACAAAGGTTGGGAGGGGAAAGTGAGGCCTCTGGAGGAAAAGGGGCTTGCACAAATGCTGCTGCTTTTTTCTTCTTTCTTTCTAAAAATCGCCAGACTTAGAATGACTGCTGACTTATTCAGGTCAGCAGAGTTACCTGTTTCCCTACTACAACCTGCTCAGATATTGTATAGTGGTTTGGATAAGTATATTACATGAGCAGCTCTTTATTTTATTTTTTTTTCTTTTCTCTTATTATAGATAAAACTTTTTGCAGACAGAGATCAGCATGGCCTTATGACACAACCAAATTGACTGAAAGGTTGTCTGAATCAATTCCTGTTTTACAGGCCTTTAGCCTGCAGTTCGGAGCAGGGCTGGCTTGTGGGTCTGAGCTTGGTTAGGCGTGCCTCGCTCCTAAAATAAGATTAGCCTTACAATTATGCCAAACTTCTTAGCTGGTGGTGAATGTAACGCTGCCAGATGACTTCCCTTAGCATGTTTGCTCTAGCCACGATGTTTTACAGGGTTTGAAGCATTTGGGGAAAATAAAGGATAAACCTCAATAGGCTTTGCTTGTGATGGGGGAAGAAAACATAGAGCCTGCTGGCGTTGTTAACATGAACAGCTCCATGCTTCTGTCATCTCCAATTGCAGTCTTTTGTACTATGACAGAAAGTGATTAGGGGATAAAAGATTTTTGTGTCATGAATGTAATGGGAAACTGCAGGGAAGACAAGCCTGCTTCACAGGCAACACCACACCTCAGCAGGTCTCGAGCACCTGCTCTAGCCAAACTTGCAAGGCTGATTGGAAAAATAGTTGTTTTCTTACAGGAGGACATTGCAAAGTGATTAACGGGAGGGAGACATTATTCTAGGCTGAACTTTACTGTAGCATGCTCCAAAGGCCATCATCCTTCTGCCTGTCAGGCTGCAGGCCCTGCCTGGGCTGGAGGCTGCCTTTTGCTTTGAGCTAAGAGCCTCCTCTGCTCTGCAAAGCAGTGTTCCTTCTGGCCAGGGAAGCGTGAAAGGATGGGGAGGGAGAGCTTTGGTAGCTTCTACCCACTTACTCTAGTGAGCTCTGTGTGAAGTGATGGACAGCCAGAAAGACCCTACCTACTCCAGCTCCAAGCAGCAATTGCCTACACCATGTTGTACTGGCTGTGGTAGTGAAGTTTATTTCAGCATTAACCATCCTATGTATGTCATTTTGTTTTTTTTCTTCTTCCCTTAGTAAAAGGAAAGACCAGTCACCTGTTCCTCTGCCTACCTGCGTGCATAAAGGGCAGATGCCGTGTCTGGGTGCTGCTTTGCCTCTGCTAGGATCAGGAGGATTTAAGCTCAGCTAAAGTTAACACTTGATGACTCAGTTTCTTGAAAACTGTAGCTGCCTCTTCCTCTGTTTTCTAGCTGCTGGGATATTTCCACTGACAATGCTTTTTCCCAAAGGAGACAACATATGAGTAATTTTTACCTGCTCATTAAGGATGAAGGGAGGCATGGGAGGGAGTTGCAGCTTTGAGCCTTAGTTGAGATCGTTTTGATTCTGTTTTCCTGCTTTAACATACCCCGGATGACATGCTGTTGCTCACCAGGGGTGGAAAGAGGGGTAAGGATGAATCCATGAAGGCTCGGGAGATGTATGAGAGAGAACGTGCTAGGAATGCCCAGGAGGAAGCTAATAATTGTGGCATTTGGATGGAATTTGAAGAATATGGCCTGGGGCCACACGTTGAATGAGGGGAATAAAAAGAAATATTCAACAACAGCCCAATTGCTGAATGAGGTTGGGGCCCCGTGGGAAGAAAATAGGATATGATCACAACACAAGAAACTGCATCATAATGCAGCCACGTAAAGTGGGGGAGAGAAGAGGGGATTAAAAGTTGCACTGATGTTTTCTTACATTTTGGTTTTGCAACCTTAATTTTTTTTAACTGAGCTTTGGGGATGTAATGTAAAATATATAGCTCCCCTTTGGTTGTTTCTGTCAGAAGCAGAAGGGGAGGTGCTAAAGATATTTTCTGAGATCAATATTTATCCACTGAATTAACATAAGTCCTGTTTGCTGCATGAGATTAAATTTTAAAGCTTTTTGATTGTTTAAAGCTCCTTGGTGGCAGTGGCAAATGTCTTGTGGCTGATTAAAAGCTGGTACAACTGGTAGCAGTGCCAAGACTCAGCTTTGAACGTGTCCGGACTAGGACTGTTAGAGCAAGTGAAGAACTTACCGGTCAAGATCCTACAGGTCAAATAAATGGTAAACAAATTCATAAAAGAGGAGGAAATGCATCAGGAAAACATAAATGCAAAAAAAAAATATTTCCTGTTCAGTGTCTGGAACAAGATGTACATCTGTATGCAAATGCTGGGGTTTGAGTACTTTAGGAAGTACGGTATGTTCAGCACTTTAAGCTTAATCAACCCTGCAGCAAGTGCAATGGGCATGCTCTCTAGTGAGCACTGCAACTGTCCTTAGAAAATATTACGCATGGACTTCTTTTGGCTGGCTGCTGGAGCTCGCTGACCCTAAGAGAATATAGCTGAATGCTTTCCAAGTGTCCTGTCTCGAGCCTGATGCAAAGCTTACTAAAGCAGTGGAATAGCATACTTCTGCGAGCTTCAGACGACATCTCTGTGACTGTGCTGCAGAAGTTGCCAGTCTGGCTGCTCCGACTTGCGGTGCACGCAAGACAACTGCCCTGCACGCACACTTGGTATGCCTAGCACGTCCAACTGGCTGCACAAGATGCAATTCCTCTCTCTG
The DNA here is from genome assembly GCF_000699245.1 of Pterocles gutturalis. Lineage (NCBI taxonomy): Eukaryota > Metazoa > Chordata > Aves > Pterocliformes > Pteroclidae > Pterocles > Pterocles gutturalis. The sequence continues at coordinate 2,599 of NW_010104805.1, read as the reverse complement.
TGCGCAGCAGCTGTTCTTCCAGATGTCTAAAAAGCAGCTGTTTACCTCGAGCTCAAAAAAAAAAAAAAAAGCGCTATGTGCTTGTGTAGCATTTCTCTACTCAGGATGTGACTGTACGGTATTGACAAATCTGTATTGTAGAACCAGCTGTGACTTACTGATGCGCCTGCCTCTTTGTAGGCTGGAGTCTTTCTTCCACGTGACATGGCAAGACAGGCAGCCATCCCCACTCCCTGCCAGATGAGGTGGTGTCCCCCAAAATATTCCTGCCCAAAGTTCTTTCTCATAACCCCCATACATTATTAACTCTTTGCTTCACTGCCTTCAAGAAAGGCAGGCTGCCATAAGACACTTTTGTTATGCTTTTAATCGAGTGTGATTTATGGAACGGAGCCAGGATAACCTCACCTATGTACAATCAGGTCACAGCAACCTCAGTAACTTACTCGAGCACCAACTCATCTGCACCTTGCAAAGCAAGATAGCCTAGGACAAAAGGAAGGCATGCTCCTCTTTTGCAACTACTGGCATTATTACAACTCAGCTCTGCGCTGGGGAGGAATGCACAAGGCTGTGAAGTGCAAACATTACAATAGATTTTTTTATGGTTTTGCCAGCACTGCCAGACCCCCGCCATTTAAAAACCATGAAATTAAACCTTTAAGGACATGTATGCCTAGGTAAGAATTTAGTACTTTTTATTTTCCTGATGATTTGGGAGCATTTCTGATTCACTTTTTTTTCCCTGTTGGTTTGGTAGGGTTTTTAAATTGTTTATTTTTTGAAAGGAATGCTGAGATTCTCAGGTGATAAGTTGCAAAGGCAATAAAGTAAAGCACACAATGTCCAGAAAACTTTAGTACGCTGACTGAGGTGTAGGATACACCAACAGAACTATCCAGCCAGTTGCTTAACTCAAGCTCTGTAGATGTGGTGGTTGATAAACTGGTGTATATTCAGACTGGTGTTTAGGAAGGACTGGATCAGCCTAGCTATAAATGCCGCGCTGTGCACAGCTACCGAGTGATTACAGTTAAGCGAGCCAAGTAGCATCAACGTCAAATTTCAGCCCCTTACCAGCATTGCTACCTCGTCTGGAAACAGAACTGCATAAAGTTTTGTAATGTGGTGCAGAGATGTGTATCGTGTTTATATGGATTTGCTGCTGGCAATGCTATAGGAAGTGCTAAAGTCTCTATTGAAATTAAACTGAGTTGGGCCAAACAGTTGAAGCACAAGTATTTTCCAGCTATACTCAATTCCTTTTGTGTTAATCTAGCTGAAATAAGAGCAGCCATGATTCAGGCACTCAACAGGAATGGCAGATTCTGAGATAACTCTTTTGGGAAGGGGTCACACGCTACTTTTGTGGGTTTGGTTTGTTTGGTTTTGGGTGGTGTTTTTGTTTTTTGTTTTTTTTTTTTTTTTTCTTTTAAACAATACAATTTAGATAACTATTTGTTATTCTGTGAACATCTCACACTGGCATGGTGACTCAGTTAAAAGGTGTGATTTGTGCTTTAACAAGCCCAGACCCTGCATCAGATTAACCAGGGACCTCACCAAGCCTTTCCCAAATTTACGGCTGCTGGAGGCTGTGCTGGGTCTGTGTCCTTGGACAGAGCCCTCTGACAGTCTCCGCTGTGTCTTTGGTGATGTTTTTCTTTATTCCTCTCAGCTCACCCTTCTCTCCTGAGCAAAGGAGCAAGAAAGAGGAAGCTGCCTGGCTGGAAAGCAGTGGAGCTGGTGGTGGGATCTGGCTGGGACCACAAAGGTGTTGACGCAGGTGGCTGGTGGCTAGGCTAGGGGAGACCGAACACGGAGGTGACAAGGAGAGCTGCTCTAGTTCTGAGGCTGGAAGGTTGTTTTAGAGTCTGAGTGGGTTTTACTTGGCAACGAGTCGGAGTTTAGAAAGAGGACACTGAGCAAAAGCAACAGGAGGCTTTGAGGCTGGTACCACTGACACCAGAGGAGATTACCGTGGATAAGAAACCAGCAGAGGCTGTGCTCACAATCTGTTTGGATAGGGGCAGGATTGACCAGGTCAGAGCCTGAACGTGCAGGAGAGGAGCAGGAGCAGCACGCAGCAAATACCACCAGAGGTTTGCTTTTTGCCTTTTCTTTTTCCTAACGTACAGCTCAGAACTGGGAACAAGAGCTGCTCCAAACTGGGCTGTGCCAGTATGGCTGGACCTGGAGGCAGCAAACAGCAAAATACTGCGGAATAATGTCACGAAAGGTGCTCCCAGGGAGGCTCCTGGCTTTGTAGCACAGCAATAACAATGCTTTCTTAAGGGGGGGGCTTGCTATCTCAGGAATATTCCTGGAGCAACAAGCCTGGCTCCTTCTGGGCGCTTTGATCCAATGCCATCACCAGCGTCTGGTTATTGCAAAGAAACTTTTAAAGCTTTATCTTCTGCTGAAAGCATCAGGAGCTCATTACAGGGGAGGGGAAAAACAAAACAAAACACAACAGTATGTGCAAATTTGGGTCTGTAAAAGAGGAAAAAAGTACTTTTATGCATGTGGAAAAGGACCTAGTGTCTGAGGAGGAACAATATGAATCTTGCCCTAAGCCCTGCTGAGGTGATCTGAGGGC
>NW_010104804.1:0-17703 GCF_000699245.1 Pterocles gutturalis | reverse complement strand
CATATATATATATATATATATATTTAGTGTAAAAGCTAAGAAATGCACTTGGAAACAGGTAATAAAGTTTATACATTTACCATCAAATTTGCACTGGAAAGCATGGCTCTGGGAGTGCTGTCACCACTCAGCACAGTTTTCTAGATAGATTTAGCTTTGAGAAATCAGCATCTTCCTGAGATTTTATATGTTACTTCCCTTAACAGTAAGTGCTGAGTTCTCTTGTCAATGAAGCCTAATAGTGGAAGATCCTTCTGTTCATGCTTCAAAATAATCAAATTTTCAGAGGTTATGTTGCATTTTATTGCAAGGCAGCATTTTCAGGTTTGAAGCTAAAAAATTTTTTCTTAGATGGGATGTTAAATTTGATACCCTCTTACAAAAGTCAAATCCCTCCCATGTCCTCCCACGTATAGTCGTCTTCACACCCACATAAGTATGTGACATGTACCCACACTCAATCAGCTTAGCAGTGCCACCACACATCTTATTACCTCCTTCAATTTCTACATTTTTAACATCGTTTGCACCTTCACAGAAGGACTTGATTTTGCAAAACACTGAAATAACTTCAGTGTGGGGATTTCGTGTGCATTCTCGTCATGATTCGACTACAACACACAGAATTTCCTCAGACCTGGATACAAAGGAAACATAATCAAAAATAGATAAAATGTAAGATATTTCATTTATTAAGCAGAATTGTATAAACTTGACTGGGCTTTTATCTAATGATAATGTTTCTAAACTCATGCTTGTCTTTGTGGTGTTCCTTCTAGCTCTGTCATTGGCACCTCTAATCTGGAAAGATTTAACCTACCCCAAAGTTCAGAGTGGTGTATCACAAGAGTCTGTGTGAGCTTTTCCATTACGCCTTTATTAAGAGCAGAGTTCTTATAAGACCTGACGCTCTCTATAATTCTTGGATGGTGAGGATTTGTACCCTGACATCTCAACTCACCATGTATATTTCCTACCATTTATACTCTGTACCAGTAGTGAGAAAGGTGTGAATTCTCAAAGGTGCATGAGGCCTTATGTCTTACTCTGTTTAACGAAGTTGGCAGTTACCATGTATATCATATCATCTAGTTGAAGTGACCAAGTGCATGTTACGCTGACTTCAAGGATAAGGAAATTACCTCATTTGAATGTGTGTCAGCTGTGCTCCCTGATCTCTAAGGAAATACTGAAGAAAATACAAATATGCCTGCAGTGTCTGATGTCAGCCATGATCTGCTCTCCCTGGTTTAGATTTCTATATTTCATTTGAATTCGCACTGCATTAACCATATGTGAGGAGTGCATTATGTGAGGATTTAAGTGTTGCTTATCCTTCTTGTTTTTAGCACTACAGTAAGCCAATATTTTACATCACTAGAGTTTCTCTGCCTTCATTGTGATTGCTCCAAATTCATGCAGATGTGGAAAGCTGAATAGTCAGTCAGTGTCTGTATTGCCTTTTGTGACTCAATATTTTGTTAACCTACAAAACACATCCAAATATTATTAAGCATCCAGTCTTTACCAGTGTATCCTGAGGCCTGTCTGTTCAAAACAATAAAATTTCTTAATTCATCAGAGTTCAGTAGTCAGTCTACCAATACAAACAGATGAGCCAGTATGAGACAAGTGAGTTTAAAGTTAAAATGAATTTCCTCCCTCTGACACTGTGTCTCCCAATTCCACTACATTTCTGCCATACATGCAAAAGGACTTCTGCTCCTGGCGTGATTCTCTGAAAGCTGATGAACAACACAGGACTTCCAGCAAGACAAAAATCATGGCCTAGGACTCAAGCCATATGTCAGCAGAGTGGATGGGGAAAGTGTTGAGGTGAGAGTGACTCCTGTGTTACTTTCATCACTCCTAGGCTGCTCAATGCTTCTTCTGTGCCAGAAGGTCAACCTGACCTAAGACCAGCCCCACACTGCATCTTCTCATGGATGACCTTCTTCAAGCCTTGAGGTTGCACAGGAGACAGGCTGTCAGTGACTCAGTGAATCAGAGACCTGCTCTGAGTTCTGCTGCTCACTCCCTGCTCACCTGGGCAAGAGAGGGGAGAGGAGGATTTCTGTCCCAGTGCCCTCCTCCAGGCAGCTGAGCCATCCAAACTGGCATTGATTTACACACAGGGCATGATTATCTCTCCCAAGGATCAACAGTTAAGCAGAAGTGGAATCATTTTCTGAATCATAGTTAGTTCTTTTTTCCATTTCTGAAGTACATAATTTTCCACCAGTAGTACTGTGGTAAAATCTCAGTCTTGTCCTGAGATATTTTCCTAAGAAAATAGGGACAGAGGTAGGAGACACCAGGATCTCCTCATAGAGAGAAGAAAAATAGAAGGAATTAGGGGGTTATACAATTAGACAAGTGACCTGAAATAATTTCAAGATTCTTTTATCGACTCTTCTTCCCTCTGTCACAGTCCAAAATAATAATTTCACAATTACTGCTTTCATTGTATTTCTTGCTAGATTTAGTGCACTTAAGCAATATATTTGCAGTAAGGCAACAGTGGACAATTAAGCTCTGAAGCAGAGCTGGCTTAATATTTCGGGGATAATATACTCTGTGTTCATGTGGGTCTACGCAAGCACTTCCTGAAGTTCACCAGCACTTCATTTTCACTAAAAAAAAAAAAGGAAGCAGACGCTTTTGACTATTTAAACTGTTCCATTTCTATGTGTTTGAATCAAATATGAAGGTTTATTTTTTTTACTTCAAATATTCATGTATGTTGCACACTATTTAAAACATCTAAAATAAAAAAAATATTTTAATGTTGTTTAAACAGAAGGCTTTGAAAGAAATAAAACAGCTTGTACTACTTCTTTCAGAAAGAAATTTGAAAGTGTCAGGGTTTGTGCTGATTCTGAACAACACCAAGTTTTGAAAACATTAAATACAGCATTCCTACTCTTGGCACTAGATTTGTAATGAATTTCTACTTGATTCTTCTTTTGTTGCTGATGACCACATAGAGCTATGTTGACCTGCACCTAATCCCCTCTAGCAAATTATTCCCCTGCAGGGTTTTTCTCTCTAACTAGGTAAATTCAAGTTCCTGCTCATTAATGTTCAGTTATTCTTTTGGCTAAGCATTACATAGAATTTTGGAGAAGGACTTTTTAAATTCTTTTTCCCCCTTTCCAGTCAGATGGCTGCCTTAAAGCAATATGTTTTGATGAAAAACAGGGTTTCTTTTAAGATATGAGTTTCTCTTTTTTTCCCTCCCATAATTTTTGATGGCACCTGGGGTAGGGAGGCCTGTTGCCTGAAAGAAGGAATGTTATATATGTGGTGCTTGTGAGTGAGGCAGCATCACAGGAATGGAATGTGGAAAACTGTCTTGTCTTGCTTTTCCTTTTCCCATTTACTTTTGCCTGTTTGTGTCTGCAGCCTTTTCCTTCCCTCAGTTGTTTAGTGGGGTTTGGGGTTTCTTTCTTTCCTTTTTCCTTTCCAGCTTTTCAGAGGAACTTTTAGGAAAGTCAGATCCATTTATGCTAGCAATAATCCCAGAGGGGCAGGAACTAATTGCTCTAATTATTACTTGAGGGTCATATGGGGAGATTTAGAGCCTGAGGCCAGCTATAAAGGAGCAGGTTAAAAATCAGTTTTCTTGAAATTGAGAGGCAGTTGATCACTCCTAGTGGTACAATGCTTTTAACTGCTGGGGGAGAACATGCTGGAAGAGGTGGAACAAATGGAACAGAAATATGTTTCTATTTCTATTTACCTGATTTTTCAGTAGGACAATAGGTTAGATTAATGAGATACTTCCTTGTTTAGATAAATAATTTTAAGAGTAAGACTAACCCATGAGCACTGATATACAGAAGATGCGAAAAGCACGTAGCAAGATGACTGGGCTTACTTAAGCAGAACCAGTTGTAAGATCAGGAATAAACCCAGAAACAGGTAATAAAGGTAATTTGAATGTCCCAAATAGGAATCAGTGGTTACTGATGTGACAACGCAGTCATTCACATAAGATATTTGCTAGAATTCAGCAGCCATGCCCAGCACAGAAGTTTTGTTTTGGTAAAGTTTTAATACCTTTAGGTTCTTAAACCTTTCTAAAATCTTTGTAGAAAAAAAGTCTTTCTAGATGTTGGCATAATATCCAGTACAAATGAAAACCTCCTTGGAGACTCTTGTGGCCATTTTAGTGCTAATACAAATACTCATAATTATTACAGACCTGAAATAAGTAATTTGAGGGGCTCATGGTCACCATTCAACAGTAAAACCCCAACTAAATCTCAAGTATTTATAAAAAAAAGAAAAAAGAGGGAAAAAAGACCTGCAGAAACAAAGCAGGTAAGAACTTGTTTTAGTTATTTCTGTTTGTACATGATTTTTCTTTCTTGTCTGGACAAGGTCTAAAGATAGGTTTACACCAGTTTTGATTAATAGATTAAAACACATCCTGGTTTTCATGCCAGAGTCTTCCCTTGTGTTAAGTGACAGAATGCATCCTGACCTGGCAATAGGTTGCGTATGTGTAATGGGAAGGAAAATTTATCTTCCAGATTCTAATCCCTACTGTAAATCTTGTAAGCACATGTACTCACCAGGGCTTTTTTTATATTAAGAGATAAAGAAGACTTGGCTGGTACTAGCAGGTACCAGTAAATGTAGCTTAGTTTACAGTCACCTCAGCCATTGATAGCTGACTGTAATGGTGGGCAGCGAGCATGAGATTCTAATGGGAAGGCTGATTGTCTTGTCAAGGTTTAGGAAATGAGTGAGAATTTAGTCAAAAGTGTAACAGAAAAGCTGTTATGTAGGTTATGTATAATCACCAGGCTCTGTCAGGTGTTGATGTAAATTGTGCTCAAGCCTTCACCTCACATAAAATAGTGCTCACACCTTTAATAAGGAGACTTGATTAAAATACCATAAACACACAATTCTGTAGGAAAACAGGGGTTAAAGCAGCAGGAAGCGTTAGAAGCAGCCAACAGAAGATTATGGGGGTGTTTTCTGAAGGTTAACAGAAATCACTCCTGCCTAATTCCATCTTCCCCATAGACATGGAAAGGATATTTCAACATTTCTGTTGCAACAGGCAAAAACCAAAACAACCAAACAAGGCGAAGTCTCTCAGAAATGTGTGTGACAGTTTCCTGTCAACAAAACATTCCTCTAAATTTTCAGGCTTGGAGTCTTGGAGGCTGGTGATGTTTGAAAATAGTCTCACTCAGAGTTTGAGTTGTTTGTTTTCAAGGAGCCATACAAAACCAGGCAGGAGGGGATATGGCAGAGTCATGCCACCCATTTTCCTCTTCCCCTCCAAAACCAAGAGCTGCTCTAGCTACATCAGCCCTGACAGAAGCTTGCAAGAACAGCTGCTGCACTGAGGCAGAAGCATCCCAACCAGAATTTCCAGCTCTCAATGAAACCTACTGAGTCTTTCCCTCCTGCTGTGCTGAGCACAAAGAGCACAGGTGCTCACTCCAGGCCTGGCACCACAAGGCACAGAGTAGTGAGTGTCCTGTGCCTTTGCAGCAGTCCTCGGGGGAGACTTTTACTGGCTGTCCCCAGGCTTCCACAGACAGGTAAGTGTCACCTTGAGCTTTGTGTAAGAAGCTGTCCACAGGAGAAATTCATAAGGTCCCCTAGAAAGTAATGGTTGTGGGGTTTTAACATTTTCTAGCATATAGCTATAAATATTCTCATAATTAGTATTGTCTTAGTTATGGATAATCTAGGATGTTCTTGCTTTATAAGAATTTGTTCTCTTAAACCCCCATTGTGTGCATGCGTATACATAAACACACACATACACCCAAGTTACTACAAAAATTTCACTTGAGATCCCCAGCAGATGAAAAACATTAAAAAGACCACTGGACACCTGGGCAAGCTGTTCTTAAAAACCTCCAGTTTCAAAGATCACATAGCCCTCCCAGTCAGCTGATACTACAGACTATCCTTTCTATTACAAAGTCTTCTCTGATGTCAGATTTTTAATAGCAAAATTCACTTTATTAACAAAATTCAATTTAATAGCAATGAGAAGCTTCTCAGAGCATAATTCCAAAGCACCAATTACCCTTTGTACTAGAGCAGTCTGTCTGAGCAGTATGTTTCTTTCTGTGTTTTTATCTATCTTTTTTTTAATTTACCTGTTTATTTTCTTGTTTTCCAGTTCTGGCATCAGAGTCATATTGGCTGCTTATTACAGATTAGATTGTGCTCATCTACAGGAAGCCCCAACTGAGGCTACAGTCCAACCCTTGCCACATACTGTATTACATGGTAAAAAATTGGCTGATGTCCTATCCTTTCAAATGGACAAATTTGCTTCTAGTACAACTGCATTCTTAGAGTTGATATTATCCTCCTCCACTCACAGCTCTCTTTGGTTCCTTTTCCAGTACTAGGACATGGATAGTGAATGGGCTACATCATCTTCCTGGGGGTAAGGGCTTCTCTTACAACAGCCCCTGCATGGAGAGTAGAGGACCATACTTCTCCTTCGGTCACACAAAACACTGGTTTTCATGCCCACATACCCTGGATGACCTGTTAGTGAAAGGCAGATGAACAGGACATCACAAAGGCATCTGAGATTTCAGGGGTTCAATATGTTGTGTCTGTCTGAAATGGCAAAGCAGCACATAAGAACAGCAGATTCAGACAACTCTGGGCCATGGGATGTTTCTCCAGAAAGTTGTCGTTTGGTAGTTTATTTGCTGAAGAGACATCCCTGCGTAGTCCAGTTCTGTCCTGAGGTATCTGATCTTTAATCTCATTATCTCCAACCTTTCTCCAGCAGCATCAAAGAACACTGAATTCAACAATAGAAAGTGTTAAACCCTTGGCATCTTATCGTGCACTAGTACACAACAGAGACTTGGATGTGTACCCTCCATCACTATACCAATACCTGTGGGAATACTCCCAATAGGCTTTAATATATTTTGAAATGTTATTGTTAAATTAAACATCAAATTGTTAAACATGACATGAATAATTAAATACGTTCCAGTGCTTTTAACTGAACAAGTCCACATGGGCCAACAACCTACAAATTTAGAAAATATTCAGATGCAGGTGGTCTCCTTTCCAGATTTGGGTCGGGTTTTACTGTTAATCTAGGTAGCACAGCTTTGTAGAACAAACCGTGTAATTCTACCTTTAAGCTCCTACATGGCCTTGGAAACAATTTTGCCTGTTTCCCATGTTCAGCTGGTGTCTGTCCCATTTGTACATACAAAAAGCTCTTTCAAAGCACAAGTATTCTTACAGTGAGTTTCTGCAGTGACTGAAAAAAAGTAGCCTCTGCCTTCCATAGGTACCTCTAGAAGATCCGTGAAAAGTGGGGGATGTACAGTCCAGCCCCTGATTCAAAATTAGGTGATCTGTGGTTGCATGATTTCTTTCCACATAGTAGTTGGATAACAGAAAGGCGTATGACCTGCCAAACTTGCTGGAGATGTGCTCTCAGCAGCAAAAACTTTTCTCATATGAGTTATAGAGATACCAACAGGAATTTATAAACACATCATTCCACACATCAGAAAAATATGCTGCGATTGACAGCATAGTGTGACCTGCCACACAGAAAATCCTAGCTGGACTGGAGGACAGGGTGCACAGTAGCCTCAAAGTTAGTGAATTTCCAGAGAAAATTAAATTGTGTAAGGTTTAGATGAAGAGCCCATAAACACAAAACAATTCTAACACATTCCAGCTGGTCCAAGAATGCAGGCTGAATGCACACAATAATAGGATAATTTTATTTTGAGGTAGGTTTCACTCCAGCCTTTACCACAGATTTCTGTGGGTTTGGCATATATGCTCCTAACTGTACTTCTAACTTCAAAAGCGGTTAATGATCAATTAGAGGATGCCATTCTGCTGTGAGAAGACAGGGACAAAGGGTTGGGGGCAAGGTACTGCACAGTCATGGCTTCAGCAGCCAGCACCAATGGCAGTCACAAGCACTATGCTCTCCCTCTGTGGACTGAACCCGTGATATAGAAAAGAGTAGAGAAAAAGTCCACAAGCTCATGGATCTTTATTAACATGGAGCTTACATAAATTGCGCATTAAATAGGTTACAATACTTCCACTTGGCAAGAAGAGAGCCAGCCATCTGGACTGATGTGATTAGCAATGTTCATTCTAATATTCTTTGACTAAAAAGCACATAGTTTTCTGCAAACAGATATACATGAGAAAAAATGGAGGATTTCTTTAAGCTGTATTAATAGTGGAAGTTGTGCTGTGTAATTCCAATTCATTTGGGTAATGAGGTGTACTAATTTTCAGACTCAGTCCAGTTTAGACACGCAGCATGCATATGCCCTGTAATAGGAGTGTTTATTAATTATATTTAATTGTCATCATTTTTCCTAATGATAGTTGTGTTCACCTCCATTCATTTTGTTTCTGAAATGGCGATTAGTGAGAACGGGGAAAATGGATGAATAGGCAGCTGGAACTAAGGAACCATGGGTGGCTGCAGCAGGAAATTCGGCCCTCGGCAAGCCAGCCATCAACACAGTCATCCGGGCCATCATGCTCCAGTGGTTGGGAAAGGAAAGCTTACCCAACTCCATTGCTGCTCTCCGGTGGCAAGCAGGCCAGTCATACAGACAAGCTGAGTGCCTTTCATATATGGATGTCTGCAACATGAGCACAGGCTTAATTAGAATTTTCCAATTAGCTGATTGCACTTTTTATGGGGTTAACTAGTGGTAACCTCCACATCACTCATAGAAGGGGCATTAGGGTTTATAGGCTTTAAAAATGCCACCAGCAGGTGGAGAACGAGTGACATGAATCACGCACACATGAGCACACATGCACTCAATCTTGAGACATTGCTGTAACTTGCAGAGTCACACTTTGACATTAGAATACCAGTTCCCAAATCCTTTCCAGTTGCAACTTTGCATGTGGTTGAAAACTGAACTTCTGGCTTAGCACCAGAAACACAATTGCCATAATGACTATTCATGAGGCTGCAGCCTCTATGTTTGGAAAACCTGCATTAGAGGGTGAGGTAGCCTTCACACATGCTTATGCCCATCTGAGGTGGTTGTATATTTAAATATTCTTCAGCTTCTCTGAAGGTGCACCATGTATGTTATTCCCAAGATAGTATTTAGAAATTCAAGATGCCATGAAATTATTGGCAGTATTCACATAACACTGGCAAGCACAAGGACTCTGAATTCTGTGTACATCAGAGGAGAGCTGATGAACACTCCATGCATCTAATACATCTCTTGTTTGTGCACTCACTTGTGTTTTCTTGTACATTGTGATATAGTGAGAAACACTTCCCAATGTCATGAGATAAAGCTGGCGCAGAGGGAGGCTGTTGTGAAGGCTCTTTGTTCCGGCCCTGTCGTTCTTGCTTCTGGACTTCATATATTCAGTACCTACTTGAATACAATGATGAACAATTTAATCACCCATCAGCCTATGGGACAATACTTTCTTGAAGTCCAGCTTATTTTGTTGAATATTTTTTAAAGTAGTAAACATTTTCCCGTCAGAATACCTGACACAGGCCACATCAAGGCTTCTCCATTTCTGAGCCTGCACAAAGTCCCTAAGTATCACTTCCTTTTCTTTTTTTCACTTGTGTGTTTCTGGGAGATTAGGCTCATTAAAAAGGACAAGTGTTATAGCCTACTTTCATTTTGTGTGAGGCTGGGTATTGTCTCCTTTTCTTCCATCCTGTGGCAAAAAGTATCATCCATTACCATCTTGGATAGCATATTCCTGTGTTGCAACTCATTCCCCTTTTGCTTTCTGAGTCTTTTTGACAGTAGTGAAGGCACTGTGTCTTACGGTGCTGCAGTTTTTCTTTGTAGGGCCTTCTTCCTGTGAAAAATTTTTGGACCTTCCTGGAATGCATGTGCATAAAAAATACATCATATCTGAAGACTAATAACTAGAACATGGAGGTAGATAGATAAATAATTTTTAGTGAAAAGACATCTTTTTCTGCAAAGATTTTAAAAGGGATTTAAAAGAGGTGTGTCACTGAAAAGAGAGGGACAGTATCCGTCCCTCTGCATGCTCAGCCAGACCTACCAGCCAGGACAAAGGACCATTTGTGCCAACTTTGCAGAATTTTATCTTCCTCTCTAGTTCAACACTTGTATATCTCTTGCCAGCCTTTACTTGGTACATAGCATTTTTCCAGTGTTCCACAGACACTTTGAATCAGAAGGATGATGGGTTGGAGGGGAATGAGCAATTGCATTTTGGCAATTGAAATGTACTCCCATCTCTGTTCTTCATTGAGCGGTATCCTGTTAACTGTAGTCATGATGACTTGTTTCACATTCCAGTTGGGACATCTAGTCCCTTTGTTACAGCCTTTTGCTGAAGTCTCAGACCACATGTCTTATCGTATGTAATTGGGAAGCTGTCACATATATCACCCAACAAAAGCGTGGTGCCCTGGGAGAGCTCCAGAAACACTGTACACCCATGCTACCAGAAGCCTCTAGCACACTCCTAAAAGAGCAGCTCCACATTTCAGGAAGTAACACATTACAGAATGATTCTTCCATATAAGATTTATGCTTAAAATAGAGGAGCCAACCTCGTGCATCAGCAGAGTTTTCATCAGCTGATTAAGTATGACAGATGAAGCAGGCTCCTGACCTTTCTGAGGCTGACAGGGAAAAGGGAAAAAAAAAAAATAAAAAGAGAAATGGCCTCTCTTTCACCTCCATATACAATGGTGCACTTCCTCAAACAAATAAAAGGACACTTTTGCAGCTGAACAAGAGGCCATGCAGTTAGCCTTGGGTCCCTGAAGTTGTTCAATCAAGAAGGAACATGATACTGTATGATTTGTCTGTCCATTGCTCCTGGGGTGGGCCATTGCTCCTAAGTGAAGAATAATAGCTGTCAATTACATTCAGATCACTGTAAGGGCCCTGGCATTCTTAGGCAACCTGTTATTAAACCATTAACTTTCTGATGTCTACCTTATTACTTCAAATGCGCATACCAGACTGATTTTAAATATACACTGAAAGCAGTAATAAATCTTTACTAACACTGGGAACTTAATTTGCTGAGAGTAATCAAAATCTTGTGATGTACGCACAGCCTTCAATTTTTCTTTTTTTCTTTTTTCTTTTTTTTTTTTTTTTTACTTTGGGATGAGTTCTGCATGTGTAAATTGCTTTCAGTGAAGTCATACCATATACTCTACGAAATGATACTGTCATGGAAGTCTCCCAGATCTGGACACAACTATTTTAGAGAACAGTCTTCTATCTGGGTAGAAGAAATTGTTCTGATTTCTTTAAAAATAGTAAAAAATCCTAAAAAGCTAAGGGCTTGAAAACACCAAACATATATATTTCAGGCTGCATGAAAAGAAGAGGGACCAGCAGGTTGAAGGAGGTGATTCTCCCCCTCTGTTCCACTCTTGTGAGACCCCACCTGGTATCGTGAGTCTCTGGGGCCCCCAATACAAGAAAGACATGGACCTGTTGGAGCGAGTCCAGAGGAGGGCCATGAAGATGGTCATAGGGCTGGAACACCTCCCTTATGAGGACAGGCTGAGAGAGTTGGGGTTGTTCAGCCTGGAGATGAGAAGGCTCCGGGGAGACCTTATAGCAGCCTTCCAGTCCCTGAAGGGGGCTACAGGAGAGATGGGGAGGGACTCTTCATCAGGGAGTGTAGTGATAGGATGAGGGGTAGTGGTTTTAAGCTGAAAGAGGGTAGATTTAGATTATCTGTAAGGAAGAAGTTTTTCACTGTGAGGGTGGTGAGGCACTGGAACAGGTTGCCCAGGGAAGCTGTGGATGCCCCATCCCTGGAGGTGTTCAAGGCCAGGCTGGATGAGGCTCTGAGCAACGTGATATAGTAGAACATATCCTTGCTCATGACACAGGAGTTGGCAGTAGATCTTTAAGGTCCCTTCCAACGCAATCCATTCTATGATTTCACGATGTATACTTTTGAAAATTTGGTTTGGTCTACTGTAGCATTTAAGGAGTTGTATAGAGGTTGGTGCACTTGTGACAGCACATGTAGCATAGCTTATCATTGCTGCATTTGCCTTTATTTTTAGCATAATTTAGTCACAGTCCCGCTATGCAAACATTGCTAAAGATCATAATTAAGATTAGATTCTATTCTACAAGCTATACTCTGTTTCAAGTAGGAATTAATTCAGGGAAGTCCTATGTCCAAAGTTATGAAGTAAGTTACTCTAGATCATTACTGTAATTCCTCTGGAGTTTGTAATATAAAAACGTATGAAGATAGGTCTGGTTTTTCTTGTGCTTACAGAAGCAGTAGTTAATTAGAGTTATATATTACCACAAAGAGAAATATTAATCTGCTTTATAGCCTTTCCAGTTTTACACTTGACAATTTTCTAAATGTTTAAAAACTAGGCATTACAATCTTTGTCATGCTGCCTTCTTCCTTTCTTGCATGCAGGAGCAGCAATTTAGATACATTGTTCCTGATTTTTGTGTGGATTCAAAGGTGTCTTAAGAAAGAAAATGACTGAAGATATGGCATGCATTCTGAAATTTTGCGTGAAATGAAAATACAAAGATAAAAATGTTTTTGCTTCAACTGAAATGCTCACCTCTATAGGTTTCCTAATCCCTTGTGAAATGCATAGCTTAAATCCAGCTCTGTGAAAGTTTTTGAGTTCACCAGCTTGTTCTTAGACAGTAGCAGCTTCACTAACGGAAGGTACCCACCAAATGCTCTGATTGTCATGGAGGAGAGGTGAACCCTCAGAAAGAGAAAACCATCTTGCAGAAAATTTTAGCAGAAGACAGAAACTTTGATTTGATTCAAACTTTGAAGTCGTAGGGAACTGTCATAGAATGGAACAGGAAAGCTACAGATTTACACTGCCTCATTAATTGGCTTTCACTTTTTCCCAAATCAATAGGGTTTTTTAGTCAAAATGTGCTTGTTCAGAGCAGGGATTTGAACTTAAATCCCTTACCTCATACTTCATTTTCTTTCCCTTCTGTTCTCTACCAAAAGACTTTATAAGATCCCTGATCATCTCAAACAAGAGTGAAAAATACAGAAATATGTCTGAAGAGTTTTACTAGATGGGAACAGTGTTTCTTATGCAGCTCTACATTCAGTTTTAGGCAGATGGCAATCTGAAATTGTTCACCCATGTGAAAGCTTCTATCTGAAACAGCTGAATTAGGAGTCTAGTTACTCTGAGCTCTTCTGGGGGCAATGAAAAAAGAAGTCACCATCAGAACAGAATATATGCAAGTGCCAATACCTCTCTAGTGCTTACATTGATTGAACATAGGGAGGACAACATGTAATTAAGTTTGTACTTTCATTAAGGGATCCTGTGGTTCCCCTCTCAGGACAGCTCAGCCCTCATTCTAGTTCTTCACTCTAAAAACCAGTGCCATCTACTATTTACCTAGTGGGAACGTAAGCACTTGGCTAGCCAAGTGAACAACACATTTACCCTTTGTCAGCCAATGTCAAGATCTACTAAAAAATACAATAATTCAGGTAAATATTTTCAGATGGTTTTTATGTGTGCTAGTTTATTCTACTAAGTAGAGTTTTCCAGGCTGTTTTATTTTTAAATGCAATAAACAAATCTGAAAAGTCAAAAAGCACACATAATTGTTGACAGGTCTGCAATTGATGAATAGAAATAGGAATTTTTTCTTTTGCAGAACATCTACCCTCCTATGACGGATACAAAATTACAAAAATTGCTCTTTAATGGAATGGAAATAACATAATTTAAAAAAATCAAAATACAACATAACAATATTACTTGACTGAGAATTTTAAGTTCAGTTTATCGAACTGAATCACCATGTTTCACTTTGGCTCCATCTAAGAGTTCATTGTACCTGGACTAGTTACTGCAGTATCTGGTATTCCTCCTGTTCTATTTTCTACCCTGAATCTCCAGATATTCCAAGATATCAGAAATATCAAAAACTTTGAGAAGATAATTTGGCAGGTCAACAGAACATAAACAAAATTAAAACCAGCCCAGAATTAAATGTTGCAGTTTCAATTTATATTTGCCTTATCCCAAAATGTTTTGTTAGTTTTCCCTGTTAAGGTTCCCAAAATTTTTGCAAAGTCAGAATTTCTCCAAAAGAATTGCTGTCTGTGCTGTATGTAAGACTGAAGCCAGGGAGAGATCCAAGGAGCAAGTGAAATGACTGGGACAGCATATTACTAACCTCTTAGTCACCTTATTTACAAAAGAAACAGACTGAGTGGTTGTTTTTGAGACTCATATTGGCCAGGGATTCACCCAGGGATGCCTCTTTTTTTTTTTTTTTTTTTTTTTTTTTTAGTGGTCAGAGTTTTGGAGCATTAGAGGCTTTAGGGTACTCTCATCAAAGCCTGTTGTTTTCAGGGGTCTCAAGCACTGACTGATGTTTTTACTGTCCAGGAAGGACAGAGGTCAGAGTCACAGTTGGAGGCTTAGCCTGATGACAATGCTTTTGTGACAGTGTGGGAATGGGCCGACTAGCAAAAAGACATTGTGTCTGTGTCTATTCGCAACTTAAAAAAAAAAAAAAAAAAGGTGCCTGGTAAGGCTGTCTCAGATCTTTGTAAAAAAAGAAAATAGTTAATTATATTGCAAAAATGTGCCTGATCAGAGGCAACCTGGATTCACAGAGACGCTTCTAGTACAGAAATATTGTCCACAGTGTAACTTTATTCCTCCTCATAGCTGTGACAACCCAAAGGAAAGATCACCTTGTTCCCATCTTTCTTCAGGAAGACACAGCAAATAGCTACTTACACTTAAAGAAATATTGAAAGACTCTGTGTAGGCCCTCATGTCAAATGTGGTTTTTTCTATTAGTAGAAACAGTCCTACTTCACTAATCAGTGTCATAAAAACTGATAGTGTTTAAAATAAGAACTTCCCACTCCAAAAGGAATATCTCCTACTGCCTTTCCAACAGAGAGAGCCCACCCTGCTGGGTCACCCAATTAACTTTCTTTGCCTGATCTTCACTGTCAGAAAGGAGAGGAATAATTTCTCATAACAGGACACAAGTGATTCTTCCTTGCTTATACCAGTTTACATCTGCACCATTGCGTAAAATCGCATACATCCACAATCTGCTCTGAATTGTATTTCAGCAGAAATGAAAAAGCCTTTCCCCCTCCTCTACCCCTCATACAACTACCAAAAAGAGCTGAGCACACTCTCTGTATCCTGGGCATCTCCTCATGGGACATGTCCTTTCTTATTGTTCCTTGCAGCTCAACTATCTCCTGCATTTTCAACATGAAAGGATGTTTAAGTTCTAGACGTTTAAAGCCCAGAACCTGGAAAATTTGTTCTGCTTCCTGTTCACCTGCAGGCTTTCTATGTGACATTAGATGAGCCATGGAGTCTTTCTTTGCTCCAGTTTCCTATATATGAAAGGAGATAATTGTACTTGCCCTTCTCAGAGGCTTTAAAGATTGTGAGGCACTCAGGTACTGCATCAACAGAGAGCACACCAACCTCTAACCCATGCATTTAGGTAGACAGATAGTCCCCCATTTTGGCCAGGTAGACCAGAGTATCTGACCCTCCATCAACACAATCAGAGCAGGAGGAAATGAAGCCACGTGGTGCATGAGGTTCTTTAGTGGTTCTGGAAATCAGCAGACAGCTATTTCACATATGCCCGTTTCAGTCAAACTTCAGAAACCCATTTTATGACCAGTTAGGGCAAGTTATCTGGTCAATAAGCCTTTGCATTCATGATTATTTCTACTAGGAAGCAGCAGATATTATACAGAATTAATCCAAAGGAAGCAGTGTTTGTCCCATCAGAATTCTCTGATTAACATATATTTAATCTCAGGAAGACTGAAATGAAAGATGTAATCATTAGATTGTTTGCCAGGTACAGAAGCAGGAAAGTTTGAAGGAAAACAAGAACATTTGTTATCAGTTAACAACTGTAACTATTTGCTATTCATGACTCTTCTGCCTCTCATGGAGGTTTCAGGCATATGATGAGAGAGTCAAAACGACTCCAGAAACTTCAGTGATCTGTCACATACTGCAAGTGCGAACACTCAAAATTATCAATGTTTGAACATGCCACGTGATGGTAATTGACACAACGGGGAAACATTTTACCCACACTGAATAATTAAGAATAATCAATATATTGGTAGGACTGATTCACTACTGACAAGAAAAAAAAGACATATTCTTTGAATAATTTATTTACCATGACTAATTCTATCAAACCACAATGCTGCAATAGCACTTTATGAATTAACGTTGATTTGCATCAAGCATTTAGTAAAAGTTTACAGCATAGTTAGGCTGCTGACATACATTGCTTCAGAAAGAAAGCCCAGTGCCTATTTTCGAGACTGCAGTCACAAATCCCATCTTCCAACTGGAACAATGGATCTAGGTATAGAAACAACATGCCAAAGAGCAGCAGTCAGTACAGTACGAGAAACCAGTGTGACTATGCAGCCTACCTGTCTACCTTTAATGTTGGATTTTCTTGATTTATTACAAGTTCAGAGAAGATTAATAGCACATTTCATTAAATTGCATGTTAAAATATATAGTTGGCCATACATAATACAGATATTTGGCAGAATATATTCATTCTAAAACACAAGCCTGTCTGTGGTTTCCTTACTTTCAGGTGTTCTGTTTTTCCTCCTTGCTGACCATTTTGACATTTCTCTCAGCTTTCTCCAGATTAAACATCACATGTAATCTCCCAGGCAGTGTTTGGTATTATCTAGGTAAACTATCTTTTATGTATCTTTTTCACAGATACATCACCGACTAAAAAATTTACTGTAAGAGTAGTTCCTTTCCCTCTTCCTTTGCACTGTTGTACGCAGCACAATCCATTTCCTAATCACTGCTGTCATATATCTCTTCATTTTACCTTGTCACCTACTTAATTCCACTAGAGGCATTTCTAACATCTCTGTCTAATAATCTCCGCTAACAATGCAGAACACTATTAGCATAATAAGCATTTCCCATCTGCACAAATGAGACTCCTTCTCATCAGTCTGAAAACTACTGTACATAAAAATAGCCAAGAATCACTAGAATTAAAGAGAGAACACATTCCCCTGCAAACAAGCTTCTTCCCTCTCACCTCCTGGTGCTAACAACTTCAGCTGTCTTCATAATAGCAGAGTATGGAAGTCCAGGACTGAGCACGAGGTCCCAGGCATCCATTCTGGTTAATGTTAGTATGATACCTTAGACAGTTTTGAGCTAGGACAAACTGCCCGAACTAATTTCAGGTGTTGAGCACAAACCATGGGCTCATCTCAGTGGGCAGTGTGAAGAGCCCCACTGTTCCATGGATGAATGCAGTTTGACTGTATGGACTTTACATACCTCTACTCCACACTCCTGAGTATGACCCAAACCCTAGGGAGCAGAAGGTAGACTTGACAGGGAATGTACTTGGACTTCGGACATAGCCTCTCTTCTGCATGGTTATCTGCAAAGATGAACAATGTTTGAATAAAATGAGATGGCATATTTCTGCTCTCATCATCTTCAGAAGCTTTTCTACCAAAAAGCAGAGGCATGAGTGTTGGCAGACCCTTATGTTTGTATGCTCTAAGGCAAGTTAATTCTTTCCTTATAGCATTAGAATCAGCTGACAGCCATCAGACATCACTGGTCCCATCTTCACAGAATCATACAGAATCACAGAATGT
>NW_010104803.1:0-3976 GCF_000699245.1 Pterocles gutturalis | reverse complement strand
TCTTTAGATGGTCTGGAACCTGATCTTCTACAGCTGTCTGTTATTCCTTCTCCCAGTCACTGCCTTTGCCTTCTGCAACTTGGGCAGTGTGGCTTGAGCTCTTGCCAGTGAAGACTGAGGTAAAGAACTCAGCCTTCTCTATATCCTGGGTAGCCAGGTAACCTGCTTTCTTCCAGAGGGGGCCCACATTTTCCTAGTCCTCCTTTTATTGCTGACATACCTATGGAAGTTCTTCCTGTTACCCTTAATGTCCTTGGCCATATTTAATTCTGTTAGGGCTTTAGCTTTCCTAACCTGATCTCAGGCTT
Organism: Pterocles gutturalis; assembly: GCF_000699245.1. Lineage (NCBI taxonomy): Eukaryota > Metazoa > Chordata > Aves > Pterocliformes > Pteroclidae > Pterocles > Pterocles gutturalis. Next base: position 3,668 of record NW_010104803.1, on the reverse strand, counting down.
CATGGCTCTTCTCATTCTCCTGCCTGTATTGTATCTTGATTTGAAGAGGCACTGTGACACTCTTATGTATGGAGTGGCTTGTGATAGAATTTCAGTGCCCAGATGTGGGAAACAATTTAAGGAAAGGAAGTTTGCTCACCTGTATGGGCAGCCTCTCTTCTGACGCTCCCTCTCCCCCTTTTTCTTTTAGAGTTTAATGAAGCAGCAATTATTTGGCTTGATAGCAAGAGGAAACTGAAGGATGTTTTTCTTTCTTTTTTGAGGTATTGAAATCAGCTCAATTCAAAAGTATTCAGTGAGTCTAGGAAAGGAAATGCAAGTTCTTGCTCTTTGTAGACAGCAGTAAATTAACAATAGAATTTCAGTTTCAGGAAAGAGGAACCTATTTCATCCTTCACTTCCTAAGGAGAGTTCACATCTTTTCTGCTGAAGGGATGCAGTAGCAGCATAGCTTCTTGCTGGAGAGAAGAAACCTCATTGCCCCAGTAGAGATCGACTGTTCTGCAACAGTTGTTTTTGCATTGGACAACATGAGAAACTGCTTTTCATTTTTGAGAAGGGGGCACTGAAGAAAGCTATGGAAATTATGAGGAAAAACTTTTTACTGCATTCCCATCTCTCTCAACCTGTCATCTCTGCCTTCTGCCCAGATCTTTATCTGGGTTATATGTTAACCTTTTTCATTCTTTCTTCACTGTGTCTTTGAGATATGATCTTTTGTGTCTAGCCACATGGTTAAAACTAGTTTAGGCTGCCCTCACTTTGTGTCTGGATTTCTTTTTGACACTCAACTGTTCAAAACAATGACCATTTTTATTGAAAGTGTTTTGTTTTGTTTTTTTTTTTTGTCTGCCATTAAGGCTTCTAGCAAATCATTCCTAGGCAGGGTCTTATCACTACAGACATAGGCTACTTTTCTTCTTGGTCCTTTTTGACTCTCATTTAGCGTGGCATACTGTAGAGAATTTGACATATTGTCCCACCTGTTAATGCTGCTAACTTTCAGGCATTCGCTAAAGCCTTGCTTTAGCCTTGCTAAAGTCTTTCTTTACCTTGTTCATTGTGAAAGTGAAGTGGCAGATGGATGCTTTTCACTCATCATGAAGATCACCGTAAACATCTATGGAGCTATCTCATCTTCTGCCTTCAGAACTTGAGAGGTTCTTAATGCCATCCCCTGCCCTGAGCTGTCTGAAACAGAACAGACCAGCAGTGGACTGGGTAGGTCACTGCTTATCTTTATGAATAAGCACACTTTTTGCTGTGTTCTCTTCTTTCTTTGGATCCACTTGTCCAGGAATCATCTCATCCCTTGCATTGGAGTCTCTGTGTGCAAGCGGTGTGTTTTCTGTTTCTGCTCCTATGTAGCATATTACGTACTGGAGTTCTGGTTTGGACTGGTGATAAACGTTATTGTAGGATACAAAACAAAGGTAAAATCTTTCAGTTTTCTGTTTTCTGTGCTGATTCCAACATCAGTCCAGGAATATTTGTCTTATGCTATGTGTCTTTTGTTGTGTTTGCCTGCGTTAGGATTCCAGTTGTACAGCTTAATTAAAATCCGGGAAATAACCCTTTTATTGCATCCGCTTCCTCTCTGGCCAGCAGGGAAATTGTTCTGTATAACTGCTTTCTGCCCCGCTGTTTGGAAATAATTCCTCTGAATCTGCAATGCTTTGAAGTGAGGCAAAGCTTGCTGGGAGCTGATGTGGTTGAGTGAAGAGGACATTTCAGTGCATTGAAGACTTCTAATAAATCTCTGCCTTTCAAGCTTTTCTTAGTTTTATCCTTTATCGTCATGGCTGCAAGATGCTTCGGAATGAACTTCGGCTAGCATGTCTGAGGAAGTCTTAGGGTATAATCTTCTACTCTTCTAAGTAACTTTTGAACTAAAGTGACTTAATGGATAGCATAACTTTTGTAGTGACCTCACTTTACATTATTAGGATCTCTTTACCCTGAGTCTGTGGGGAGACTTCTTGCTGAAACTTAGTGTAGGCAGAACAGCAGCATTTTTGTGGAATCGTATCTTGTTATCTCTGCCGCACAAGTAAAAGTGCTTGTGCCATGTGAGTCCTATCTAACGTTTCTATCTTTTTGTGGCCTTGGTGGAACTGCCTTGGTTTAACAGGGTGGTTGGGAGGCCCTTCTTGCCCTTCTCTTAGTCTTTCTAAATATGCTGTGTATACTTACACAACTGTTAAAAGGGACTTCTCTTGTCAGGTCCTGTGAAAAGGATAGCATAAACTCTGCTCCGTTTTTGTGAGATACTGCAGCTTGTAGCAATTTGTACCATTTAACACTTGCTTATGTTTTTTCAAAGTTACTTTAAAGAAGTGAATCTCAAGGCAGCAAGAAGCCAAATTTGGCTCGAACCCAGTTAAAGAGTGCAAAACCAATTGAAGTCCATCCATTGCTCTGGATCTCGAGTTGGGAAGTGTCCTCCAACACTTGCAACATCATCTTTATGTGACTGAAGAAACAAAGGGGAGGACAGACTTTCTCATCTCCTCTGCTCTGCGGTGATCTGTACAGAAATGAGGAATAGAGGCAGTTGTTTGCCTAGGTGTCTTGCTTTAAACAGTTAAATCCAGGAATGTTTCACTAACCTCCTTTTTTTGTAGGAGAAAGTTGTTTCTTTAATAACAATCTGTGTATGTTGTGTATGGTACTCCATTTGCTATAAACAGTTCTGCTCAGTTTGAGAAAGAAAAGACAGAGTAGATTGTGTCAGGAAGTGTAAACAGTTTTGGGGAGCGTGGCATGCTTTTGATGATTCACTTGGCCGTGCTAAATCACTAATTAAGTAAGGCTCCCATTCAGAATTCTCCAGAGCTGTGCCTCTTTCTGCATTGATTGTAAAGAAAGACTGGTTTGGAGTTAGCCTTTGTGTATAGTTTCCTTGGTGAGCCAGGGAAGGCCAATGCCTTGCACCTGGTATTTCGAGTTTCTTCTAGATCTTGTAAGTGTCATTTGTCTTGCTACTTATGAACAGAATCTAAACATACTGTGAACTTTCCAGGGAGACCAGGCCTGCTTACACATCCAGGAAATATAGGAAAAGGCTGTTGTCAGTGATACCTATCTGCTTCCAGTACTTCAGAAAGAGAGGAGTTTGTACATGTGAAAATGGAGAAGTTATCCAGAAGGTGACAGCATCAGTAGCAGATCTCCACTAATGGTTCTGCACAGTGATGGTATTCAGTGTTTCCTCAGAGAGAAAAGACAGATGGGCTACAGCTGAGCCCATCATTGTATGTTATGCTTTTCTTGTAGCTTTTGCATTACATATAATGCCTGTTGAGTTATACATGCCTGGAGACCCACCCAGGACTCTGCTGTGACAAATATTGAATGAAAAAATAGTTAAGAGGTCTTTAAGATTTTTTTTTCTTAAATAAAGCGGATGAGAGTGGAAGAAAACATATTATTTTTCTGTTGATACTTAGAATGGCAAATACTGGGAAGTTTTGAGTTCAGTATATTAAATAGAATATTATTTGACAGTGGATTTACTTCAGGATGTGAACCAACCTTCAAATCATTCAGTGGGACATTTCTAAAGATGCAAAATATAAACTCTGTGGTATTATCTATCTGTGAGAGATATATATTTGTGTTATCTGGGAACCTTTGTCTTGGATCTCATGTGGTCATAATAGAATAAA
>NW_010104802.1:0-686 GCF_000699245.1 Pterocles gutturalis | reverse complement strand
AACAGAGATAACAGTCCGAGCGTTGCAGAACGAGAGCTGACCAGGGCGTGGAGGGGAGGGGGGGAAAGCCTTGGGAGAGCGATCCAGAGCCAGAAGAGACCAAAACCGAAAGGGCCTCAGCACCAAAAGGCCAAGGGCTGATCCTCTGGAAGGGTCCTCACCTATATACTGGGCATGACATGTATGTTATGGAAGAGATTATTGGTCCCTCTGGTTCTCAATCTAGTAACCGAAGAACAAATCCTGGGCTAGTAGCTGGGGCTGTGCCCTCCCAGCTCCCCCGCCCTGTCTGCGGGGAGCAGGGAAGCTGAAAGTATCTGACCTTGGCAGCAGCACAAAACATCCCTTATCAGCTTCTTCTGAACATAACTCCAAAACACAGCCTCTTGTGAAGAAAGTTAACTCGGTCTCTGCTTAACCCAGGACACTCTCATATGTCTTTGTGTCTGCTTTTCCATTCCCCTGGATACATATGGTTAGTAACTCCTAGGAAGGAGGAATTTTCCTAGGCAGCATGTAAAGGGAATTACATGGTCCAATAAGCTAGAGCAGGAAAAGAAAAAGATGGTCATTTGTCTGTCTCTCAGTAAGACGTGCAATAAAATGTGATATACAGATTGCTAAGTTAACTATCATAGTTGTGGAAAAAATAATTTATTAAATGTATTTAATTTAATATATTAAAA
>NW_010104801.1:0-15602 GCF_000699245.1 Pterocles gutturalis | reverse complement strand
ATTCTATGATTCTATGATTCTATGATAATCACGGACCAAAGCCAGAATAGCAACACTGGAAGCTGATGCACGTTTCTGAAGTCTCTTAAGTTTTCTAAAATTTAAGATCTGTTTTAATTAGATGTGTCTGCTCTCTCTAGGCACCCAACATGTCATGTTCCCATCATATGCAGGGCCTCCTGGGTTTGCTCCACCCATGGGCTTTGCTCAAGGTGCTGGTAAGTTTCTACTTTCTAAAAATGTGGTATTTGCATCTGGGGTTAGTGGCCTGCATGAATACGCCTGTGTTCAGAGCAAATTGTTTTCAGATATAGCAGTCAGAACACAATGGTCATTTCAGCCGTTCTGATTCTCCTCATATTCTTTTGTGAGATTACTTTCTGTAATAAAAAACATATGCTAATATAGTCTGTGATTTAATAAATGAAGAAATTAAATGCCATAATAAAGATTACCTGCAAGAGAAGAAACTAAGCATCTGTTTTTCTAAGAATCATAAGACTTCAGTAACAGTCATAGCTAAAGCAAGAAGTCCCCACTTTTTCTAGCTATAAAATGAGAAATAAGTAGTCTTCTAGACTCAGTGATCTTTTCTTTTCTAGCAGAGGATAAACTTTTGGGCTAATATTTTTTTCTTCTTTCTTGGGCTGCAATATATATCCCCTTTTGTTTGTATCTGTTGGTGTGGCTGAATATTTCTTCATCTCTCGAGGACGTGCTTCCTGCTTTATTGTAAAGATACTAGGAATACCTTAAAAGCATTTTTTTCAATTGAATATTGATGTTTTGCCAAACATAACCTGCTTTTGTCTTCTAAAATGTCTTTTCCACTTTGAGATGTCAAGTGATGCCATTAATGCCCTTCCAGGTCTTCCAGTTCCTGCTCTGCCTAGAGCACTTGGTTCTTTCCCAGTCAGCATGCCTGCCACATCTGCAGCATCTGGACAGATGGCTGTTCCTAGTGTTACTGGTGTTCCAAGAAATTCTGTTTTACTAGTCACCAACCTCAACCCTGAAGTAAGTTTGACTGGTAGAACTGATGCAAGTATTAACTTGTACCAGCTGCCAGAATCCTTCTTGCAAAGTGACATTAGCTGAAAGAATAAGAGAGGAAATGTCTGTGCTGATAATATAAAAAACAGGATAGCTCTATTCTTGTTTGAGATAGTTTACAGTATTGATGAGGTTTTAAAACTCCAGTCAGCAGTGAAAAGCTTGCTAACACAATTTATGTTAGGAAACCTATGTTAGCATTGTAGCTGGTAATTAGAGAAAAGTCTATGGTCAGAGATGAGAAATGTTTGAAGAGGTAAACAACATATATTGTGACTAAACTAATTGGCATCTCTGTTAATATGGCTCCACAGGGTGCTACTTTATCATTAGAGAAGCCAAAGAAATTTTCATTTGCTACAAAACTTGAGGAGTTAGAGAAACAGGAGGGAAGAGGAAAAGAGATAAAAGCATACCAAATCAAGTACTTTTCAAAACATTGACAGGATCTTTATAGTTTTGCAGGTTTTCCCAACTTGGAGAGGAAGAACACAGGTGCACTTTGTTATTGACATCACTGTAAATCCATTTTTAAAAGTAAATAAATACGCGTTCATTTTTCATAGTACCACACTGATTTTTTTTTCATATGTTGTCAGTAAATTTGCCAAGGACAACTTTGTTAGTTATTTTTATAGTGGAAATGGCATAGATTGTGCTAAAAACTTACCCTTGTCACTCAAATATTACACCTTGATCTGTACTTAGTTAAAAGCAATGTACCTCTCCTAAATAAAAATCAAGCTTTACCAAGGCCATGACTTAGAACATAATTCTACTTGACTGTTGATAAGCAGCCATGTAAAATTCTTGTTTGTTTTACACATGCATTAGATCCACTTAACCATAAACCGGATAAAATTAGGAGTTATTGGCAAGATGGAAGTTATCTTTATATTACTGGTTAAAAATCCGTTGACCAGTTCCTTTAATCTTTCAATAATTGCTGTGTTTCTGGTTTTGTACTGATAGCTGAGTACCACATGAAGTACCAAAAGAAGCAGACACAGATTAGGACTGTAAGACAAGTCAATTTTTCTTTGATTTGTCAATATAAGTTAATTTCTGATGATCACTGTGAATGTGCTTTCTGCAGCTGGTTATTCAAGATGATTCTCCAAGTCTTAAAAGAGTGTGTGTTTTTAAGAATAAGCTTATGTGGAGCATAGGTCAAAGCTATTTTTCGGACATTGCTGCTTTACTTAATACTAGTCATATCTAAGAAGTTGTAATGTAGAACTTTGTGCTGCAATGTGTGATAGAACAAATCCATCAAATAATGGTCAACTTCTAAAAAAGTAAAAAATAGGAATATGCAACGTTAATTGTTGGAAATATAAATTGTTGTAAATACATTTCTAGGCAACTGTGTAATGCTTGTTCTTCAGTAGTGGTTGTCTGAGCCCTGTCATTTCTTTTTTCTTTGTATAGAAAGTGTGGATTATTTATTACAGTTTGTACTTCTGCCCTGTTGCAGGGTTTCAATGCATTTGAGTATTCTTTCACAACTTTTAGATCAGCTGGTTTTGGCTTCCAAAAAACTTTTTTTAGTAGAAATATTGCAATCTTATTTGGTTAAGAAATGTCTTTAAAGAAACTCTGTGCTGAATTGAAGTATTTGGGCCAGAAGGATAAACTCTAGAAGCATTTAAATTTTACATTTATAGTAATTGTTCCTTATCATGAAATGATGATGATAAAAGAGGGTGAGTAGTGCTTCTGATGCCCAGGTATTTTTACTACTAATTACTGGCAGAACCTTTGCCACAGTTGAATTAAATCTGGCTGTATTAGGGTGTAGATGATCTTCTTTGGTGCTTGGGGAGCTTGATGCACAAGGATTTAATTAAAAATCAGTCAAGAAAAGGTATTTCTTTCAGGATTTAGCTTTCTGTTCACAGCTTCTAATCAAACACAATTTAAATACCACTTTCTGGGTATATCATATATAAACAGTTAAATGGTATGTGTATCATTTTAGAATGTTATGGACACATACAGAGATGGGGACAAAACTGAAGACAAAGCAAACATGTTTTGAAGCAATTGGTTCTAGTTTTGAAGGTGTTGTCTGCTGTTTAGAAAATACAAAGGAGTTCTTGAATGCTCCTTTTTTAGTTTACTGAATGTCCTTCATTTTTCAGGGAACAAACTGCTAGCTTGGAAAGCCCAAGTTAAAATAATTAAGCCACTTAATAACTTCTGCATGACAGACTGAGTCTTGAGTGATAAAAATGCATGAGCTGAAGTGTTAGCTTGTTTAAATATTTTATATGTGCATAGCAAATATATATTAACAAGAATGCTATACACTGTAGTTATTGCAGGGAATGGCTTTTGAGAGATAGGTTTATGTATTAGTGTGCAGGTATCTCTTCCATTCTTTTTGTTTATCATGCACTTATGGAATAGATTTCTTTATTTGCCTGGCTTTAAAAATAATGTACTCATTTTATCATTTAAACAGGCCATCACACCAGATGGACTTTTCATCCTGTTTGGTAAGATATGAATTTAAGACTTGTTGCACTGTTTAAAAGCTGAACATAAACATGCCATTTTATGACTAAGGTCCTGGCTTTTTCCCCCCATTCCTGAGCCTCAGAAAACAGTACACAAACTTTAAAGCTCTCCTTCATATTAATACTCTAACCAACCTGTTTAATGAGGTGAGTATTCTTCTAACACTAATGTTAGTCAAAAGAAACAGACCTGCCCTTGCACTCTTTGTAGTAATGCTCTGGACAAATTTCCTTTCTGTATTTCCACAGGTGTGTATGGCGATGTGCATCGTGTGAAGATCATGTTTAAGAAAAAAGAAAATGCTTTGGTTCAGATGGCAGATGCAGCCCAGGCTCAATTAGGTAGTGACTTCTAAGGCACAGTTATACTTCAAACAAGCATGAGTGTGATATAGATGAGGAAGTTGACGTCTGTCAGTGACAAGCATAAACAAATTAAATCCATCATTGTGATGCTTCACTACATACAAACTTTTCCTTGTATATGTTGATAATGATGTTTGCTTTCATGTAAACACATTATTTTTCTACAGGTTTAAAATAAAAAATCCAGTGAATCTCAATCCAGTAAATGTTAGAGTTAAAAAAACATACAGTTTTCCTGTAGTTTATCTTATAAATACATATACACTTTTCCTCTAGTTTATCCTGTGTCTAGCTATTTAAGAATAATCAGCTGCTCTTTATTGAAATGCTGTTTTGCATTTTTCTTGCATTTAGACTGGAGATTACATTACATCCTTATACTTGTTTTAAACATAATATCATGATACAGTCCACCTGGTAGACATGGAAGTTGCAGTTTAAATTTAGAATGTGAAAACTGACAGTAAACAGAAGACAATACTACTGTTCAAAGAATCCTTTTTTGATTCCCTTAATTCAAATTATATTCCCACTGGTTAGCTATCACCTACTTGAATGGACAGAGGCTTTATGGAAGGACCCTCCGTGCTACTCTTTCGAAACATCAGACAGTTCAGCTTCCTTATGTGGGACAAGATGACTACGGTCTGACAAAGGACTATAGCAATAGCCCTTTACATCGCTTTAAGAAGCCTGGCTCCAAGAACTTCCAAAATATCTTTCCTCCATCTGCCACCTTGCATCTCTCCAACATCCCGTGAGTATCTACATGTGTGATCTTCTTGGAAAGATGATGGTTTTTAGGTTATGTTCTTAAGTTACAGAGTCTGACATAAGCTTTAAATTTTTTTTGCCTTTTACAGTTTCCTGAGAATTTAGGTCATTCTGCTGTGTGATTAACAATAAGTGGATCCTTTAACTGTTGCTTTTTTATTATTAGCAAAGAAGATAACTGATTGAATGCTGCTCTTTGAGTTTTAATACAGTGTACATTTTCTGGGGAATATGCTTTTATTTTTTACATATTAAGTGCTGTGTTATAAATTTTTGCAAAGATGAATGACGAGGGTATCGAATGTACTGGAGTTACATTACATCAAATTAATCATTGGCATTGTTATTTAATGTAGATACAGATTTTAATCATCCTGACACTTTTTAAAGAGCAGGTTCTACAGCATTCAGATCTCTTACATAGAGAGGAAGCTGTTTAAAAAAAATTATTAAGAAGCATGTTCATTAGAACTGAAGCAATTTTTTTTTCTATCTAGAATGTTGTCAACAATGTGTGGAGTGACAGCCAAACATACATTTTTACAGGCTTCTCATGTTGGGCAGCTGGGCAAGAAGGGAAAAGGGAAAACTGGAATTTTGCCCAAATAAGGGAAAAAAATCTAAGACACTTAGAAAATAGCTTTTAGAGTAAAATAGAAAACTTTCAAACCTGAAAATATGTGAAGCACGCTAACAGTAATTGCAAGATGAAAAGTATTTCTGAAGGCACCAGTTAAAATCTTAAGCGATTTTTATGCAATGTGAATTTAACTGAGGGAGGAATGGGGGAGGATGAAAAGCAGCAGAGTGTATCTGAAATATTTTTGTAGCACACTGCTGCTAAATCATAGTGTCAAAGCCAATAAGTTTGGGCTAAAGTGTTGGCATGGCTTGAGTTGGTGGAGATAGTTTTTGCTGTTAGAATTTAATTTAGAAGCCAGAATAGAGATTTAGATACTATTACAGAACTCTGTGCTCTTTTAGAAGTTGAGGGGGTTTTGTTTTGGGGTTGTTTGTTTGTTTATTTTTAAATAGGCCTTCTGTTACGGTTGATGATCTGAAGAACCTTTTTGCAAGTACTGGATCTACTGTGAAAGCCTTCAAATTCTTCCAGTAAGTTCTTTTGTAAAAATGCTGAGCAATCTTTCATCCTGGAAGATGGCTAATTGCCTTTTTAGGAAATTCCATGTGTGTACAACTACAGGCAAAATTCCATGTGCATATATCTATAGGCAAAACTGTGCAGCTATGACATTTTTTATGATAATTCTAATCTTAAAATTTTAAATGGGATACTATGTTAGCATGATTAAATGACAAATATTCAGCCTTTTGACAAATTCCACCTGTGTTCATAGTAAGATAAGTTCAAGGAGAGAAATACTTGCTCCTTTAAAAATAAATGCAATCTGTGTGTATGTGAAATGTCATGTAGAAGATGGCAATGAATCTGCTCTAACATTCGTTAAGGTTGCTTAGCAGCATTATTTTAGTATGGTCATACCTGCTAGAATAATCCCATATATATGGACAATACAAGTGTTTCTTAGACATCTTCAAGCCTTCTTTCAACCCTGTTTTTTGAAGTGCAGTGTCATGGAAAAATCGCATGGCTGTAGGCCATTAATCTACAAAATTTGTATGGTTTTGTTATCTCATTTTAGCAGGTGCATAACTAACTAGTTTTGTTTCTTTCACTGTACAAGTGTTCAGTGTATGTGATGTGGCTGAAAAAATACTTGTGTTGCTTTTCTGTGTTGGCTAGTGCAATGAAAATTTGGTTAGGATTAATAATGTTTTTTATTATACTTCAGGAAGGATTACAAAATGGCTCTTATCCAGCTGGGCTCTGTGGAAGAAGCAGTTCACGCTCTCATTGCGCTTCATGATCATGACCTTGGAGAAAACCATCACCTCCGAATTTCCTTCTCAAAAATCTACAACTTGACCGTTCAGTGAACTTTCCTTTTAAGAGTGCATCACAGTTCTAGTAAAATCTTCAAATTGAGACTGAAACACCTGTGACCAGCTCTGTCTCTTAAAAGGAAAAGCTCATTCATACACAAAGAATTAAGTGATGATCTTTTCTGCTTTTAGCTGCCAATATGTGTTCAAAGTTTATTTTTCATCCATAGAAAGATTCTTCTTTGTAATTGCTTTAGCAACAATATGTATCATCAAATTTCCTACTTCAAATTATATTTTGAGAACATCCTTTTAGCCTTTGTTCGAAATCAGCCATACAAAACATTTTAGAATGCTTTTACAATATACCAAAGAGTAATTATAATAAAATGGTAAATACACTTTACACAAAATAAACACTAATTTGAATGTGAAATAGTGCTTGGGTTTCTTGAAGAAAAACAAGCGTTGACTGTGAGCATCCATCCTCTAAATAATATTTATGTTACCAGGGTGTGTGTTCATACTTCAGCAAATCTTTACAAATAACTTTTTTTAAAACCAAAATGTCTGTGCTCCCCGTATGGGTTAAATTATTAGAGAAAAGGCAGTGCCTTCTCTCTGCAGAGTAGAAGACAAGTTTCTTCAATATGTGGTATCACAGACTTAGCTTGACAACTACAGAATGGAAGTTTGATGTCTATTTTTACTGTGAAGTGATATTGTGTAATAGTACTTTGGAGAAAACACAACAAAAAAATAGTCCTGATTTCAAAGATTTTTTTACATTTCTTTAAAGAACTAAATGTTTACAATCTTACGTAAAACATTCAGGTCTATGATGGCTTGACAAGTTTTCAAGAAGTTATTTTTGTTAAGGTCATCTTTGGGGGCAGAAAAATTAAACCTCAAGAGTTTTTTGTACCACTATAATATCTAATACTTAAATTGCTATTTATTTACTTAATTTCTTATTATGTGCCTTACTATGTGCTTATGGTACAACAGCTTGGAGTTTTATCTGAAGTATCACATTGTGGGCTTTGAAAAATTCTCTTCTTGGTCTGTTTGAATATGTTTTCCTTGATACCTCAACTTTTTTTTTTTTTTTTTCTTCATTAAGTAATACTCTGAATTCTAGTCTCTTCTGCTTTGGTATAGAGATTGGATAGAGGTGGGAATAAGGTTTGACTCATTGCATAATTGTGTAGGGGTTCTTCAAGTTTACCTGGTTGCAGTTGTCTGATACCAGTACTTGGCTGAAAAAAATTTCACACTATATAAAAAGACCAAACAGTAAATTCACTACAGTTTCTGGACTTTATCTAACTTTGTGAGAAGTATTAGAATATTCTCTTTTGGGTTCCTTCATTTTTTTCTCTCAGTATTAAAGTAATAAAAAGCTATAATTCTTCCCTTTGTAAGTATGAAAAAAAGTTTGATACTGAATGTCCATGTCTCTTTGGAGAATGAGCTGAGATGCAGTTAGTTTTGGTGTTGAAAGTACATATGAACTTTAGTGACTTCTGGTTGTATTTGAAAATCTAATTTTAAGTGATTTTTCTTTCTAATATTTACTCAACCACCTTTTAAAGAGATATTCCTCTCAAGCATAGCATTTTTTTTACTTCTAAATACTGCAGATTTTTTTTTGCTGTAATGTTTTGCCACTTATTCATTTTGGTTTTTTTCACTATAATTCGTATGAATTGTATGAGTTCTACCTATCTTGTAGAAGAAAGGGCATATTTCTACCACGATATGAGTATTCTGGAGTAAGCTTTTTTCAAATTTTCTCTCTGAATTATTTTTGCAAAATCAGCAAGATACTACCTTCCCTTCTTTTAATGTATGTAAGTTAATTGCAGGTGCAGCAGCCAGTCATAGTAAAGATGGTGCCAGACCTCTATACTGCAAAAAAAAAGTGTACTATTTGACAGTAGATAAAATGCTGACTAAATACATACGTAGCTGTAATAAGTGCTGTAGAACACAAATAAATAAATAAATATTCAGAATGTACTATTTACTGGAAAGTTAAATTGGCTTGGGAGTAATAGACAATGTTATCTTTGGGACTGAGGGTAGTTTTTCCATTTCCCCTTTCTGAAATAGTTAATTCAGTTTGGTGAAGTTTCAAATCAAATATTTTTTTTTCTAAATTAGTGAAAATAAGTAGCTATGTGGTGCCAGAGCACCATATTAAGAAGTTATACATTTATAATTTTAGCAAAATGCAGCTGTAAGCAGGCTTGTTCATTTGAATGGACCTTTTTTTCACCAAGATACTTAATTCTGATTCAAGTCTATGTTTTGCCTTGTTAGCAGCCACACTGTGAAAGAGAATCTTGCTGGACTGGGAATGTTCATTCTTTACTGCACATAAATGGGTTTGATTGATAGGCCATTATCCATAAAACATGCTTTGTCACTTTTCTCAAGAATTACAACTACAGAGGAGAGGAATCATATTAGATATGAATGTAACTCTAAAGAAGGAAAAAAGGAACCTTAAATTTGAGAGCTAATATTGTGACATATAATATCGGGAGCAGTATATTTATGCTGTGTGTGCAGTATGTTATATATGTATATAAACATGTGAATCATGCATTTTAATTTATTGACTCTGATATCAGAAGATGGGAAAGCTTAGTCAAACATAAAGAGATGATGGCCTTTGACATTCTCTCCAAAATACAAGAATAATTTATCAGTTTTAACTTAGTGTTAGGGCTTAGCTAATGTCAGTTCTGGACTGTTTGCAGTTTGAAATGTAGAGGCCTACAGTTTAAGTTAGTAGAGATTTAGGATTTCTTAATTTAAGAAAAGTCTAGGTGGTGGATGATGTTTGCTTTTTGGTTTTGTGATACATTGGTCAGGTATCTTTTTTTAGTTCTTTGTTGTTCTGTTTCCGCAGTTGAATTATTCTTGTCAACTTTAGATTTGTATGTATCTTAAAGATGTTGCCTCTTTGGGAGATGTGCTTTTACAGGAAGTGCAGAAAAGCTTCAAACCTAATAGTACAGCTTAATGTTTGCTTAACAGAATAAAGGCACTCGTTAAGGCTAGTTTATCATAATGCATTGTTAGTGAAGGCTCATGACCAAAAGAATAATTCTTATACTTGGCTCATTAGTGCCTGGCTGCAAAAGCACAGTTGCATCTCAGTTCTTGATTCTCTAAAGCATATATGAGCATACCCCTTGCTATCTGTGAAGAGCAGGATTTGGGAAAAAAGGGATTATCCCCCAGATTCTTACAATGATGTAGGGTGCAAAGGAACCTCTAGAGGCCTTAATCCTACCTCTCACTCAGAGTAGGACCAGCTTTGAGCAGTTGCTCAGAGATTTGTCCAGTTAAGTTTTCAGTATTTCCAAGAATGGAGATTTCACAAATTCTCTGTTTTTTTCACCGTTCCAATGTTTGACTATTCTCATTGTGAATTTTTTTCCCTAATATGTAATTAGGCTTTAAACATACTGCATCTTATATCTGTCTTTTGTCCTGTTAACTGTGCAGCTCCCAAGAAGATTCTGGCTCAATCTTCTCTATATGGTGGTCTTTTAGGTTGTTAAAGATAGATGAATAATTTCTTTAATATAGGCTCTTAATTTCTGTTTAAATAATTTGTGAAGTACCTAGTAATGTGCATAGTGTAACCTGGAACTTGTACTCTAAAACAGTGGTGGTTGTATCCCGACTGCACGCACTGGAAAAGGTTGAGGGTAGACTAATCTGCCTGTGTATAAGTCAAGTCTACAAAACTGCTCTGGGTTACCTCTAGCTCCGTTTTTTTTGGTGGATACACACTTGGTTCAAACTGTAGTAATGCCTTTTTAACAACCTAGGAGCAACTTAGTGCCTTTTCGAAAGACCGGTGATTTGTTGCATAATGGTAAAATTTTTGCTTCTTTGAATTTTTTAAAATGTCTTTGAATATCAGAACAAATTTCTGAAACTTTGATTCATAATTTGACTTGGTTGCCTTCACTGCTGGCCCTGTCAGTTGCGCTTTTTTGTGCAGTGACAGATTGAGGTTCTTTTTATGCCTAAGATATTTCACATACCTGAGAGGATTTGCCTATATAAGACATTTTTCAATTACAGATGGCAAACCAGTGTTTGTATGCCAAGAAAACTATTTGCCTTTGATGATAATACTGCCAGTGTGGTTTGTGTGATCAAATACCTTGTCCTTTTCCAATTCATGTTGGTAGGAAAGTGTCAAATTTTTTTTGTATAAGGGATGTGGACCTACTACTTGCCATCGTTTACTGTTAGCTCATGCTGCTGTTTGACAAATCAGAGGTCAACTGCTTACAAAAAAGCATTGTTTTGCCTTTACCTTTTGCCCTGGTATATTGTTAACTAGAAGAGAACTACCAGACTTCTTGTTGTTGTTCATTGTGCTGAAAGGATACTGGTCAGATTGCACAGAATTTTTTCTTTAACTGTATCTTCTGTCTCCTGAGGATTTGTTTGCTATATACAAGACTGTTTGCCTGCTCTTTTCAAAGCAAATCCTAACAGTTAGACATTGTGAATTATATCAAGAAAGAATGGAAAATTTCTAAGGTATTTAACCTCGGAGTTTTATTGCAGGGGGGATAGAGGGCAGGAACAAAACTGGACCAAAGTTTATGTGCCTTCAGTAGTTTTACATGTAGGGTTTTTTCATATCTATTACTGTCTTATGTATAATAAATACTTTTTTCCCCCTGGAATTTGTATATTTATATTGGGAAAAATGAGCATTGTCCACTGACTATACAAGAAGTGAATTACAGCTGCTTCAACACAGATTTAATTATCCCTCTGCCTTTACCATTGCAGTTTTTTTCTTTTGTACTGCAATATGCAGGAATCCAACATAACCCACATATTTCCAGATTCGAATAGTAATAACATATTGTGTCTGGAGTAGTCCCAAATAAATGAAATGCTTACGTAGCTGAAGGTCCTTGATAGATGAAGAAAGCTTTTACCTTAGCAGACTAATGTTATTACTGTAAGCCGTTTTTCAGTTTTTGGAAACTGTGCATTACTTACAAGTGGGAAGCTCCCACCTGTGTACTTAGTTAATTTTAAGCACTTTACAATTCTTTTTGAATGTTATCCACTTTCTACAAAAGTTCACTCTAGAACTGCAGCAGCACAAGACAACGGTTGCTGACCAAGCAGATTCTTGAATCAAAACATCACCTCACTCTCTGACGAAAGACTGACTGTTCTGGTTTTACTGAGGCATTTGGTGGACAGCCTGTGTTTTCTCACATGCTCCTTTTCTGAAGGGAAGACCCAGTACAAAGTGGCCTTTACTTGAGATTGCTGCACAGTGGAAAATTAGATCGTAATGTGAACCAAATGGTGTGAGATAAGGCAAAAGGTTAATGGACTACTTTGAGTATTATATTCAAGACACACAAAGCATGGCTAAGGCTTGCTGACATTCCCTCATTTTACATGACCTGTTCATAAAAGTTCCCTTTTAGTTTATAAAAATGTTCATCTAACACAAGAAAATGCTGTAAATATTTGTAACATCATCTTTGGGTTTTTTTTTAAAACCCTTTTGGGGAACAAATGGAAGTGTAAAAGGTTTTTATATATAAAAAAAGTAGTCTTGTATATTCTAATAAGCAACAGCTTTCATTTGTAAAGGATCTTGTGGCATTGCATAAAAAGGATTCCCTGTCTGTTGAGGTGATTTAAAACTGAAAAGAAGATGTAATATTAAAGAAATCTATTTTCTGACTGTGTAGTGCATGGTTAATGTGATTTTGTTTCTGCTGCAATATATTCTGTTTCTTTTAGGTTTTGTGTATTTGCTGATCACTTGGTATCTATACCCAAGTCTTTTCCTACCTCTAGTTGTTGTAGCATGTCTTTTAATAAATGTAATTGCAGTTGTGCTCTCTTACAATTCTGTGTTCTTGTTTATTGCTTTGCGTTTTTTCTTGTCTTATAACTGTGCAGCTAATAATGTCTTATTTTCTGTTTCTTTAGCATACATGGCCATCTAAGCAGAAGTTTTTTATATCAAAAATATCTTAAGAGGACTAATGCACATCTTCAACAATAGCTGAAGTTCAGCATCACCTACACTTTCCCCTAATCAGGGTAGAAATTCTCATTTTCAGTAGAATGGTAATCTATTCTACAACCCTGAGCCAATACAGCAGCTGAAGACTGCTTCATCCTTTGAGACAGGGATGAGAGACTTGAAGCCCTGGGACCTCATAAATGAGAATTCTTTTGTTTTCTCTTTTGCCATGCTGTACTCTTTTCTAGCCTTAGGATTCAAGTTCATATCATTTGCACAAAGAGTAAAAAAAAAACAAAGTAAATAGTAGCTGAAAAATATGGTCGTCTTTCAGCTTCCTGTTTCTCAGCTCCTTGTTGATTACTTTTCTTTCATACCCTTTTGCTTGTCCTTCTGTATGTTACACAACAGTTATTCGGACCTTTTTATTCTTGCATCCAGAATTTGGGATTGATGGTACACAGTACATGTTGTTCTTGATGCTTAAATATTTTATGAGTATTCTGGAAAAAATGAGAGCTTTTGGTGGCAAAAATCTGTCTTCTTTTTTTCTTTGGCCAAGTCTGCCTGTGGAAGTGTGGTAGGAGAGTGTAATTCCTACCTGCAATCTTCTCCCCTTCCTCCTTCACGAAAAAATAAATCCCATCTCTAATTCTTGTTTGCTGTTGTTGTAACCCTGTAATATAATCACATGTAATTTTTTTTCCCTAAGTAGTTAATGCAAGTGTCCATCTTGGAAAATGAAAAATCACTTTTATAACATGGATATAAAAATTTTGATACCAGAATTTGTTCTGTTACTTGCAAGCTGAAACAGAAAGGGCAGTAACTGGTGCATTTGCCAACAGATCTCACATGGTTGGATCAGTCTGAAAACAGTACTCTACAGCCCCAGGGCTCACCCATTGACAGACCTGGAAACAAGACAACATTATGATTTTAAAATAAAAATCCTTCTTTCATTTTCTTAAGTGGGCTTGGATGTTTGGCCTTGAGTTCTTCAGAGTGTAGCAAGTGAGTACAGGGATGTCTAAACAAAAGATATGAGAGTGGAAGCCATGTGGTAAAACAGGTAGGTGAGAGGAAGCACGGCAGGTAGAGGCAGAGGGGAAAAGAGATCTCAGAGATGTTGATCTTCCCAGAGACCATTTCCACCAATGCCTATGCTGTTGACCATAATCTCAGCTCACATGCTGCAAAAAATGAGATAAATTGTCCATTGACAATGAGGACAAACTTCTTTAGGGTAGTGTAGGGTAGCAACATGAGTTGCCTGGCTCCAAAAGAGTTCTTATAAGGAGAGTAATATTTTAGTGTCAAGTTCGTGATCATTCCCATTCCTTAATACTTGCTGCTTAGTCAGTTAATCAGGATAATGCTTTCAGGTCCTGTGTTTTATTCCAGTCTATTTCAAGTACAGCTAGTCAGCATCCATCTGAGAGAATCTTAGCTTTTAATGCATACATTAAAAATTATCTGGTTGAAAAGGCGTATCTTCTGTGGTACCTGCATTAAATGCACTGTGTAAAGTGTTTTTCCAGGTATCGTTTAACTGGTTCTCTTGTGCGTGCATATTACTTGTATGATGAAGGGTCTATAATAGTTTTTATTGAGGGGTTTGTGGGGTTTTTCTGGTTTGGGTTGTTTTTTTGTTTTGTATTGTTTTGTTTTGTTTTTCCCCCTCTCCAGAGTCCATCTTGGTCTGAAAAGCTACATTATTCCATGCTTGGAAATTGTTAAAAGCAGACTGACTGAAGGATATTGCATAATGCTGCAAGATTGCAGTTCTGCGGTTGGAAACAGCTTCTATTTCTACCCTGCTATGGTGGTACCTAGCACACACCTAAAGAACGTATTTGCAAACACTGTTTGGTGAGTATCCCTGCCTGTAAAAATAAAAATGAAGCTTTTTTTTTTTTTTTTTAAAGGTTTTTAGAAAAAAAAAAAAAAAAAAAAAGACAATAAGGCTATCTCAAAAGCTAAAGAAATTAGGATAACTCTTCTGTTCACTACTATGAATTCTGTTGGTGATCTGGGAAGAACTGTCTGTAGCTCCATAAACTATTTTAGTCACTGCAATGTGGATGGGTGCTTGGGGGAAGGGTTGTGCGTTCTATTCTATTTAAAAATTTTCAGTTAAGAGTTGACAAAAATTTGAAATTTTCAGGTTTAGTTTTTACCAAAGAACATGCCACTGTCACTGCCTAGTTTTTCACCATTTCTAACCTGTTCTTTCCTCTCCTCCCCTCTTATTTTCAATTCTCTCCCACGGCCAAATTGCCCCAAAGCAGTATGAGATTTAATAGCAGCAATGCAGTGTGTTCAGCAAAATGTCATTCCTGTATATGCAGAATTTGACTCATCTGCTCAACAGACTTGGAAATACCTTGTGAATTGTGTAACTATGTTCCTCATTTTACAAAGCTGTGAAAGTAGTTTTTCTACATAAGTGCACAGTAAGTTTCTGAAAAGAGTTTGCTACCTAAGTGTTCTGTTCTGTCACATCTATTAACTGAAAGTTGTTTCTACACCTTCCTTCATGTACAAAGTTTTGTTGTGTTACATATTCTTTTCCTTTGCTGTGTTATGTTCTCCGTGTGACTGCATAGCTTCAAATTCTCTCTTGCTGAAGCCGTTTAAGTATCTTGTCAAAAGCATAATGGGTTCACATTGTTCCTGTATGTGTTTCAACAAGCTTACTCTATTTTTCAGAGCCTTCATTTGTCTATCCGGTAGTGAACTAGTTGAAGATTTTAATAGGAGACCTATCCCAATTGCTGAGTGCCTTCCATTTCAACAGTAAACAACAATGCATCTGAGTTCTTGAGTTTAAGCATCTCCCAGGATAAGATCTTTCAGTTTTAATTCAACCACAGGAATATAAAAATTAATACAAAACACCATGCTTCTTGATCATAGAATCACAGAATGGTTTG
>NW_010104800.1:320-9646 GCF_000699245.1 Pterocles gutturalis | reverse complement strand
GGTCCCTCTCCCCTACACTACTCTCCAAGCAGACACAAAGGCGAACACAAGGTTTCAACTGGCAGATCAGAAAACGTTCCTACAAGGATTTTTGCACATAAGATTGCAGTCATTTTTACCAGATGACTTCCTCATTATGTTTCCTTTAGAAAAAACAGTGATTTATGTGACAGGCTTACTTTCCAAAAGAAGTCATGTTATTTGTCTAATACGCTGTAAAACTCCCAGAAGAAGGTACATTTTCCTGCACTGCTTATAATACAGGTTCTTCCGACAGCTTCAAGGATGAGAGGAATGAAAGGCATGGCTAGGGAGGATTCAGACACGGGATACAAAACGTCTCGTCCTGCTTGTGAGCTGCAGGTGAGTCCAAGCAGCGATCGCTGCTCTGCAGCAGCTGGTGGAAGGTCAGGGCTGTACCCCAGTCACCAGCAGAGGGGTGGGAGGGGTTCTTCTCCAGTGGGGAGACAGCGGGTGACAGCATGTTCTCAGCCACGCTTGGCTTTTTATGAATGATGGATTTTTACTCTTGAAGCTTCCTGGGCTTTCTGCATGCTCAGACTAAGATTTAAAGAGAACCCAAGCCTGGAGGGACATCTGTTCTTGTAGCTTCGGCCTGGAGTCACGCTGCTGTTTCCCTATTGCTGACCGTGGGACATGGCACAGCTCCTGCAGCATCTGATGTGGAAAAGTGAGTAATGCCAGGAGCAGAGAGGCTGGGGCAGGCAGTGGGAGAGGGCTTAAACACCAGAGCTTTTGCTCTTGCTTTCATTTTCTTGTTCCATGTATTAATTTCCTTAAACCCCTTCAATTCAGCCTCGATATTGAAAAAAAAAAATTTAAGTGTGCACCCAACTCTCCCCCATGCTTTAGGGCATGCTGCCTTGCTGCTGGCAGGCACAGGAAATTGTACTTACGCATTTTCGGTCGTTTTTCCACCAGCCTGTGTACACCTTCTTATATTCCTTGGTTACAGGGTCAGGAATGCTGTATGAGCCATAACCATCCCGCTTCCCAAACTTCCAGTCACCGCTATAGATAGCTCCTGTGCGTTTCCATACCTGGGTGCCTTTACCTGTTTAACAAACAAGAGGAACAATGGGGAGACCATTACGGTTGTTAGGAGGAGGTTTTACGGGGCTGCCTTCCTACAGCTCCATCCTGCACCGAGGCAGGTTTATGTCTGGGATTCAGTTTAGCTTCCTGAGTCGGAACCATCGTTAATCTTGATCAGGGGCTTCCTGTGTGGCCTTGCTGAACACACTTAAATCTTTCCAAACCTCGGTTTACTGCTTGTAAACAAGCCTGTCCTGCTCCGGCTGCTCAGGGCTCAGTCAGGGTCTCCTTCCCCTGCTCTGTCTCCTGCAGCACCCATCGTGGCTTGAGGATAAATTAATTTTCCTAAAGCCAAGTCAGGAAACAAGAGAGTTCCAGGGACTGTGCAGCCAGGGCACATCCCAGTCTGTGGAGGTGACGGTAGTCTGCTGTGTGTGCAGAGGATTTTTAAACATCTATAATCTAGAGATTTTGGGCAATTGCCCCTGAGTGCATGCAAAAGCTCTTCAAGTTACCTGTTAGAAATATTCCTACATACATTTTTGCATGCCATAAATCAAAGACACACACATACACGTGTATATATATATATAGTCATACATTATGAATGGTCTTTCAGGTGCATATACAACCACTGACAACTCCCTGCCTCTAGGAACTTTTGTAAAGATATCTAAATTGGTGTTTTTTCTCAAAATGGTCTATCTTACCATGCTTCAAGTTGTCCAGCCATTCTCCAGTATACTGATCCCCATTTACAGCATAGACTGTATGTCTTAATCCACATTTCTGTGCTTTCTTATCCCATTTATGCCAGAGCGGCTCTGTAGTCCTGCGGTGTTTTATACGATATATATTGTTCATGGCTGGACAGGAAAAAAATTATTGTCAGCAATAAATTAGAGAGAAATTCCTAAAGCAGGTACTGGCAGAACAGTCTATTTGTGAGCTATATTTTAATGTGCACCTCAGTCAGTAATTGATGTCTGGCTTTGGAGGGGTAAAACAGAGATATAACAGAAGCTATCCAAAAATACTGAAGTTCAAACCAGCACTAACTGAAAAGATGCTCACAGCATAGCCTGGCCTGTTAGGAAATGTTAAATAAGTCTCAGCAGGTTGGGTCTGTGGTGGGCAGGAGGCTGTGGACTTGCCCAGGGCAGGACAAGTGCTTGCCAGACAAGCAAGCTGCCAAGGAGGTGGCTTCCGAAGTGACGTGGGTTTTCAAGCACGAAGATCAGGCAGGGGATGACAGGCACAGCAAGGAGGTGATTTGGGTGTCAGGGGTCTGGAGGGAAAGGATCAGTGTGGGGGAAGAGGAGGGAGAAGAAGATGTTCTGACCCATCAGTACAGAGTGGAGTGCAGCATGGTGGCCGTTTCTGGGCATTGCCTTGAATGGCTCGCTATTCAGTGCGGCAAGAATGCCGACGTGGACTCGGAGGCGAGAGCGGTCTCATATAAACCATAAATAAATGCCAAAAGGTGGCTGGAGAAATAAAAAGCAAGTTTCTGTGAATGCTGTTAGCACCCAGAGCTTGACTGGAACCTGGCAGGGTGGGATGTTCTCCAATTTTGTCTCCTGGGCTCCCCCTTCTGTCCTGATCCGCTGGACTGAGCCATATCTAGCGATTTTGCTGCGTCTCTCCCTTCTCCACAGAGCAGAGCTCCCGTTCCTGCTGTGCTGCAGGTGCCAGGGAGCCCAGAGTCGGGGGAAGAACGGAGCTTGGGAGGAGAGGGGAAAGGAAGGTGCTTCGGGTCATTGCTAGGGAATAAACCTAGAAATTATCTCTAAGAAAATAGTTAGCATTCATCCTCAGTTCTCCACGTAGCTGTGGGAAATGGTCATTCAACAGCTATTTGGGGTGATATCATTGCTAAAAAAAAGTACTTCTGTGTCCATGATGAGCCGTCCTCCCCCATATGCAGCTGTGCTGTGTAGTGTGCGTCCCACATGGCTCCTTACCGTGGGGCTGTGGGTGGCGCAGGCAGGGCTGGGGGAGCGCAGGCAGGGCTGGGGACCTGCACTGGCACTGCATTGTGAGCTCAGACCAGGGGAGGTTCCTGCCACACCATGGAAGGAGAAGGGCAGGAGAGTGGGTTCCTGGCTGGTCGCTTCCCTTTCAGCTGTCAAACGTGGGTGCCTCCTCCATCAACCTCAAGGAGAGGGGCAAAGGCAAAGACCACCACCTTGACAACTCTTGAAGCAGAAGTTTTGGGGACGGGGTTGTCTGTGATGGCAGAGGAGGATTTGGCAGCTGGAGTCCCCTGGCCATGCCACTCACCTGTGAGCATCTTGGTTTGAGGACATGGAGGACAGGATCTGTCCTTCGGTACGATGGAGTAGCAGCCCGCTGCACAGGATGGTTTTTCTGCAACACAAATACAAGATACACCACAGCTGCTAAGTTCTGCCCTCATCTTTGGGTGCCACAGCCCCTGCAGAGGGGGGCTCTCACTAATATTTGCCAAGGGCTGGGGGTCTGCAGGACACGGAGCTGCACGTTGCCAGCTCATGTCTGTCCTCTCCTTGCTGGGGAAGCAGAAGAGCCAAGTTACGGCTACGAGCACTCACCCCAACACTGGCAGTGACCTCTGAGCAGCTTAGGGCTGTGAAGAGAGATGTCCTTGCTACCCCTGGCAGATGGGAGCATCACCATCCCACCAGCGCATCTGATCACTTCTTTAGTTTGAAGATTAGGATTTTAAAACCTCCAGCTGCGGGGGCAGCCCCAGCACCCACTGTCTCCTTGCCATGCCCTCTGAGGCACAGCCCATGTGGAGCACCGCAGGTAACACAGGCTGGCAGAAGCCACCTTGATTTGCTGAATTCCCTTCCAAATTTGCAACAGCGATGCTAGATTTGCGTTAAGTGCTAACGTAGTCAGTATTCGCTGCCCTGGATGTTTTTAGCCACCTCCTACAAGGGCGCAGGGAGGCTGGCAGCAAGAGGCAGGCGATGCAGAGCCTCCCGCACAGGTTCTGTGTTTCTGCAGTCAGGGGATGCCTTGCAACCCACAACGGCGGCTGCAGCTCTCGGCACTGACGGCTAGAGGCTGCTGCTCCCATGCGTCTCTGCAGCCACTGCTGCGCTTGGGGATAAGAATTTTACAGAGTCTTGCGTCCTCCTCCAGAGATGGCTCTAAACACCTCAGAGTTTTGTCAGGTTTCCAGTAAAATGCACCTTTAGTTTGTCCAGCCCTATGGGGAGCCTATTTTTTTCCTCTGGCTCTTCACAGGACTTCAGAGCAATGCAATTTAGCTACAACTGTACTTTTTTCCAGCTGTACATACTAACTTCATAAAAAGTAAGGTGGAAAATTCAACCGGCTGCAGAGAAGGGGCTGCTGACTGTCCCTGGCAACCCTCTGCTTGCAACTGCACTGCATCCCGTAGTGTGACCTCCGCACCAGCTCTGCAGCAGCACCCTGCCTGACCGTCACCCAGCCCTGAGGACGTCCCGGGTGAGTTCACCCCTTGCATTGACTCTGGCACCACAGCTCTGCCCCACACCGGGGTCCCTTTGCTGGCACCCTCCGGCACAGCTGAGCCATCCCCAGCCCCTCCTCGCCCCCATGGTGGTGTCTCCAAGCAGAGTGCTCAGAGTGCCTTTTCCTGCTCCTCCCCAGAGAGAGCACGGCACCAGAGCAGCGATGGGAGTGGATGATGGGGAATACCCATGTGCTCGGTTTGTAAAGCACCCTCGAGTTTGGCCCACGCACTCCTGCTGCCCCCCTGCCCCAAGAACCACCCCATGGACACCAACCTGCACTGGTCGCCGGCTGGGTGCTGCTGGCTGCGTCGGCAGGGTTGTCATAGCAACTCTGACAAACTCCTGCGTGAAGGGTCATGGGAGCGCGGCGGGAGAGCTGCCGGAGAGCTGGAGGATCAAGCGGCTGCAGGTGCAGAGAGATGCTGGTGGGACGCAGGCTCACCCTGCATGTCCCACGGTGAGGATGAGGGATGGAGCTGGGATCCTCCGCGGAGCTGCTGAGTGCACACTGCTCTCCCAAGTTATGTGTCTTCAAGTTAAGGGTTATCCAGCAGAATATTAAATGGTGATAAGCAACGAGCGTTTCATCTCTGGTTGTTTTTTTTTATATGCGCAGCAGCAGAAGTCTGGAAATGAAAGCACTGATTACATACAGTACCGATGGGTAACATATAAATCAGTCTTGCAAACATCGGAAGAAGGATAAACCCCCTGAACATGCACATCAGAGGTCTCAAACACAGAAATCTGAATAAACCTGACACTTCTGCCTTGTAATGCCCTCATCCATTGCATTTCTTTCGCAATCACAGCAAGCAGGAGTTGCCATTATGGCCTTGTGGGTGTCTGTGATAATCCCCTCTAACGGGTACTTAACCCAGCACATTTCAAGTAAAAAACTGAAGTTCTTGTCTCCCTCCCATAAGCCAACATTTTTGTAAAGGATGTCAGATATGTAGAATATATAATTTAGCCAAAATGTGAGGTATAAACTTGAACTGACCCAGAAATGCCCTAACCAAATCCCCTTCCTCTCCCAAAAGCAGTCGTTTCAAGGCACAACACTGAGGTCACTATGAAACGTAGGGTTAAAATCCAGGTTACGGTAGGCTAGGAGGGGAACTTCCTTTTTCCTTGATGCAATTGCCCTTTTTCTGGCCTTTCTAGCCTAAATATGGCCCCAATTTTCCTTATTATTTTTTTTTAAACTTGTTTTTTTGCTCTCACAGGCATTGGTCACTGCCACCAAGGAGCACCAGCAAAGCCTCCTCCACGGGGGCGTGACAGGGCTTCAGTTCTGTTGCTCTCCATAAGGCTGGTGCTTCACTTGTCTGGCATTTGATCAAACCTCACATCTATTAAAAATGAAAGAAAGCTGTTAAATTGGTCTGTGTATCTTACACTTTAACTTAGCCCATTCTACTGCCAACACAATTCGTTGCAATGGACTTGTAGCTCTCCACTTTCTTATAGTTTGGACACACCTAGGAGCAAACCAGGTATGGGGAGGATGCATGGGGAAAATGCCCAGAAACACGCCATTTGTAGAGCAAGGTCCCATGACTTATGATGCGCCTTAATTATTTTCAGTTTAAAGAGCAAGATTTTTTAAAGATTAAATAAATCTAAAGGACCTCAATATTCTACATCTGAAACCAATCATTTTCACAGTGAAAGGAGACAGCTGCTCCAAGCTGAGTTTGATCTCACAAAGCTTGGGGAATCACCCAAGTGAAATGCCCAAACCAACTGAAAACTGTCAGAATCAATTTAAGTTTATTCTGGGAACTTTGTAGAATAAACAGAGAAAAAACATCTAGAGAAACATATGTCGGAATTCTTTAAAGGTGAAGAATGTGACAACAACATACTGTGGAAGTGGGATGCTCAGATGTGTGTTTTATTGATGCTATATTCAAAAGAAAAGCCAGAGGAAGCGGTGGGAGGGTCTTGGACTCCAACCAAGCATGTGTGGGGTTGATCACAGAGTGGGTGCAGCGCTGAAGGAGCTTCCCCACCACTCTGTTTTCAAGAATTAGTATTAGCAGGATTTAGGAGGGATTGAAGTGAAAGGTTGACTTTTGCTTAAGAGGCAGCCTTGTGGGAAAGCGTTTTTTAAACTCTTCCTGCCTTTTTGGTGGGAGCAGCTCTCTTGAGATAAACAACATGTTGGTTTTACATCTAAACAACCTAAAGTAGGAACTCCAGGTTACCTGAAACGTTCAAGCACTCACATATTCATGCAAAGTGAAATGTTGAAGTCCTTGAAGCTGTTGTTTATGAGATACCCTCTCCCCACGAGTCTCTTTTGACACAGATTTACAGCTAATTGTCTCTACTTAACTACCTGCAACAAGGCTGTTCAAACATAGGCTTCTGGTGTTAATTAGTGAAGTCACCCAAAGCTGAGAGTTATTTACTGCACAACTGTAGAGCGCTTTTCAGGGATATTGTTTAAAAAAGGCAGATCACAGTAGAAAGACAGAGGGAGATAAATTTGGCCATACTCGAGCTAATGCCTCACTTCAAGTCCTTAACTGAGGAATAAATCCAGATTACAAAATGAATCAGCAGTACCAATCTCCAGTCGAAACATGTGCCAAGTATTTTATTTATCATGGCTTATTGTTAGCTGATGTTAAAATGTAGATTTACCCACTTTTATATTTTGTCCTTTCCAGTTTGCACTGTGCCAGAAAGAACTGGTATTTCTAGGGCAGGCGAAAAGCATCTAAGGAAACAGCCTCAATTATTGTAAAATAAAAGAATAAATGGAATCTAGTTTTGGAGCTTGTTTTAGTTGTTGTAGAGATAAAAATTGCAAAAAGCCTGAAAGATAAATTGATAGTTAAAAACAAGGAATGCCAAGAACGTGGATATGGAAACTTAAGTCAGTCAGGACCATCGATTGTGATAGATAGTATATGATTTTTTTATTTTATTATTTCTAACTCAGAACTAAGGGTCCTTTTAAAATTGACAGATCTAATTAAAATCTGCAATTTCTATTCTTAGCAAGTAAAATTATACACACCACAATAAACAAATTCTCTGTTCTAGTTATAAAAAAATCACTGTTATCTTACCTTTGGTTTTATTCATGAAGATGTGATTGAAATAATGAGATCATACAAACAGCTATAATCTCCTACGAGGTGGAAGAGATTACAGGTGATTCTGAAATCTTTTGTAATAGCGCAGCATTAAATGTTGTTAGAATGAGCTGTATGGTCAGCTGCGCTACGCTCGCATTATTTCTGTTTAATGAAATTCTTTTGTGTTTTCTGTTTTAAAGAAATAGATCTCTTGAATGAATGTTAATAATTAGCATGTCTTAGTTAAAAGACTTCAAAATACATTTTTTGGGGTTATAATCATACACGGCCTCGATATGCATAAGAATTGTTCCTTGACAAGCAGTGGGAAGAGGCAGGAAAGTTTTGAATAAAGGTCTGGTGATCTCTTGGTGTGAGGCTGTTCCAGGAGAGCTGTGGGGCCAGCATGGCTCTGAGTAGGAAATTCACAACATTTCCTGCCTTTGTATGTGCAACGCCCGCAGAAACACAGACCAGGGCCCTAATGAACATGTCATCAGGCTGCAAAATTACGGCCCAGGGCAAATATCCATTAGTGATATTAAGAGCTTTCTTCTGCTCTTTTGAGGCTTATAGTTTGGGAGTGAAACAAATAGTTTTAAGGGTTATTTACAATTTACAATGCATTCTACAAGCACCTTTTCTTGAATGTTAGGAATACACAAGCAGTCCTACCTAGGTTGAAGTGTTTTTACTTAAAGGAAATAAGAGGGCACCCACAGAACCACCTGCTCTTAAACTTCCTGCTAGCTGTGCAGAGGTGCTGCATCATAGGGGTGCCTCTGTGATAAACTGAGCTGAGACGACAGAGTAACTGCAAAGTAAGCTGCTTATTTTCACATGTGAAGGGAAAATAATTTTGCTGGTAGGGAGTGCTCTAACCTTGTAGCGAACTAGAAAGTTCCAGCACACATCCAGCGCAGATTTAAAGCTCTGATCCGTGATGCAATTCTTTTTCTGTAGTCCAAAATCCTGCAGGTTTCCTGTAACATAAGGTCCCGTTACACAGGACTGTGGATAAATGCTAGAATCTGGGGAAATTTTAATACAAACTCCTGTGACATTTATACTACGTTTATTAGCTTATTATTCTACTTCAGGACTATCAAGGTCTGCCACAACACAAGTGTTTGATCTCTGGACAATCACAGACCTCACTGGAGGAGCTGAAGGGACAGTGCAATGTCCCTGTAGTTGGTGGCTGTTAAAGCAGCAGAAATCCCCAACCACTGCAAGTTCTGAGCAGGTTTCTCTGGAAACCAAGTGCAGAGGCAGGCAGCAGGTCCTCGGCTGCATTTCAGGTGTCCACCCACACATGTATGAACATACAAAAAGGGCACAAAATGAGCAGACAGCACTAATACAGACCTAGGAAAGGGCCAGGGACAGCAAGCACACTGAGGAGGGTCTCTACACCAAATGTTTTCAGTTGCTTGTGCTGAATCCAAGGCAACAGGGTCCTCCAGATACTCTTCACGAAAAGACGGCATTGCTCTCAAGTTTCCACCTTGGCTTCACTCCTTCCTTCCCCCTTGTACCTTTTTTTTTGTTTTTAATTGCTTCCTTTCCCTTCCTTTTTTCTTCCACTTTACTTCTTTCCACCATTTCCCAACCAGCCCACATTCCAAGCAGCACAGTACCGACGTTCACAGCCCTTACACCTCCCGTGCACCCCACCTTGCCC
>NW_010104800.1:0-289 GCF_000699245.1 Pterocles gutturalis | reverse complement strand
CCTGTGCCTTACCCTCACCGTGTGCTCCCCAGAGCGGGGCCATGCGCTACTGTACAGCCCCCAGGCCACCAGGCCCTGCTGCCAAGGGCGTTATTATTATAACAAAAAACATCAGGAGCCATCTTGTCATTTTCTCTTTCTGATACTGACCCGCTGTCCCCAGGCAGCTGCTGGGCCAGGCCACCTCAGCCCAGGCGTGTGGTCACCTCAGCCAGCAGACCCCTCTGAGGGGACCGTCCCCGCGGTACGGCGGCTCCACCAGCACCACACGTTGGGTTTTATCCCCCCC
>NW_010104799.1:420-641 GCF_000699245.1 Pterocles gutturalis | reverse complement strand
AACTGCAATCCCAGAAAGGAGATAAGAGATCAAGGGACCGAGAGTCAATTGAGAGAGCAAGACAACCCTGAGAGAGGGGTGACCCAAAGAAAGAGGCAACCCAGAAAGAGTGAGCACTTCCAGACAGAACCTCATCTATATCCTGGGCATGCCAGGCATGATATGGAACTGACCATCGGCCCGTTTGGGTCTCAATCCTAAACCTAAGGTCGAATCCTGGG
>NW_010104799.1:0-381 GCF_000699245.1 Pterocles gutturalis | reverse complement strand
AGACACGGGCACAGCAGAGAAGCTGGAAAGTCCTTGACTGTCCTGGCAGCAGCTCTGCCCATCAGTGTGCGATCAGCTTCTCAGCACAAATCCAAAACACAGCCTCTTAGCAGCTACTATGAAGAAAGTTCACTCTGACCCAGCTGAAAGCAGGACAGTGGTGAACTCTTCAATGATCAGCCCATTACCAAACACCCACATTCCTGCCACTGGCAGCCACGGGGAGCTGTGGCCACCCACGCACTTCCCATGAGAGCACACAGGGTTCGTGTTGACCTCAAATCCAGCACTGCTTCAAAATACACCCTGAGAATAAACCCAGTGACACTACGCCCTCCCTCTCCTGGAGCCTCTTGATCACAGAATCACAGAATCACAGAA